>NW_027463787.1:102500-116014 GCF_050947455.1 Rhinoderma darwinii
ATATATGGATAATTACTAATACTGTATACATAGCCGGGGTGATATATATATATATATATGTGGATAATTACTAATACTGTATACATAGCCGGGGTGATATATATATATATGGATAATTACTAATACTGTATACATAGCCGGGGTGATATATATATATATAGATAATTACTAATACTGTATACATAGCCGGGGTGATATATATATATATGGATAATTACTAATACTGTATACATAGCCGGGGTGATATATATATATGGATAATTACTAATACTGTATACATAGCCGGGGTGATATATATATATATATGTGGATAATTACTAATACTGTATACATAGCCGGGGTTATGGATAATTACTAATACTGTATACATAGCCGGGGTGATATATATATATGTATAATTACTAATACTGTATACATAGCCGGGGTGATATATATATATATGGATAATTACTAATACTGTATACATAGCCGGGGTGATATATATATATATATATATGTGGATAATTACTAATACTGTATACATAGCCGGGGTGATATATATATATGGATAATTACTAATACTGTATACATAGCCGGGGTGATATATATATATATATATGGATAATTACTAATACTGTATACATAGCCGGGGTGATATATATATATATATGTGGATAATTACTAATACTGTATACATAGCCGGGGTGATATATATATATATGGATAATTACTAATACTGTATACATAGCCGGGGTGATATATATATATGGATAATTACTAATACTGTATACATAGCCGGGGTGATATATATATATATATATGTGGATAATTACTAATACTGTATACATAGCCGGGGTGATATATATATATATGGATAATTACTAATACTGTATACATAGCCGGGGTGATATATATATATATATATATATATATATATATATATATATATATATATGGATAATTACTAATACTGTATACATAGCCGGGGTGATATATATATATATGGATAATTACTAATACTGTATACATAGCCGGGGTGATATATATATATATGTGGATAATTACTAATACTGTATACATAGCCGGGGTGATATATATATATATGGATAATTACTAATACTGTATACATAGCCGGGGTGATATATATATATGTGGATAATTACTAATACTGTATACATAGCCGGGGTGATATATATATATATAGATAATTACTAATACTGTATACATAGCCGGGGTGATATATATATATGTGGATAATTACTAATACTGTATACATAGCCGGGGTGATATATATATATAGATAATTACTAATACTGTATACATAGCCGGGGTGATATATATATATATATGTGGATAATTACTAATACTGTATACATAGCCGGGGTGATATATATATATATATGGATAATTACTAATACTGTATACATAGCCGGGGTGATATATATATATAGATAATTACTAATACTGTATACATAGCCGGGGTGATATATATATATGTGGATAATTACTAATACTGTATACATAGCCGGGGTGATATATATATATATGGATAATTACTAATACTGTATACATAGCCGGGGTGATATATATATTATATATATATATGTGGATAATTACTAATACTGTATACATAGCCGGGGTGATATATATATATAGATAATTACTAATACTGTATACATAGCCGGGGTGATATATATATATATGGATAATTACTAATACTGTATACATAGCCGGGGTGATATATATATATAGATAATTACTAATACTGTATACATAGCCGGGGTGATATATATATATGTGGATAATTACTAATACTGTATACATAGCCGGGGTGATATATATATATATGGATAATTACTAATACTGTATACATAGCCGGGGTGATATATATATATATGGATAATTACTAATACTGTATACATAGCCGGGGTGATATATATATATGTGGATAATTACTAATACTGTATACATAGCCGGGGTGATATATATATATATGGATAATTACTAATACTGTATACATAGCCGGGGTGATATATATATATATGTGGATAATTACTAATACTGTATACATAGCCGGGTGATATATATATATATAGATAATTACTAATACTGTATACATAGCCGGGGTGATATATATATATATGGATAATTACTAATACTGTATACATAGCCGGGGTGATATATATATATATATATATGGATAATTACTAATACTGTATACATAGCCGGGGTGATATATATATATATGTGGATAATTACTAATACTGTATACATAGCCGGGGTGATATATATATATGTGGATAATTACTAATACTGTATACACAGCCGGGGTGATATATATATATATATGTGGATAATTACTAATACTGTATACATAGCCGGGGTGATATATATATATATGTGGATAATTACTAATACTGTATACATAGCCGGGGGTGATATATATATATATATGGATAATTACTAATACTGTATACATAGCCGGGGTGATATATATATATGTGGATAATTACTAATACTGTATACATAGCCGGGGTGATATATATATATATGGATAATTACTAATACTGTATACATAGCCGGGGTGATATATATATATATGGATAATTACTAATACTGTATACGTAGCCGGGGTGATATATATATATATGGATAATTACTAATACTGTATACATAGCCGGGGTGATATATATATATATATGTGGATAATTACTAATACTGTATACATAGCCGGGGTGATATATATATATGGATAATTACTAATACTGTATACATAGCCGGGGTGATATATATATATATGGATAATTACTAATACTGTATACATAGCCGGGGTGATATATATATATATGGATAATTACTAATACTGTATACATAGCCGGGGTGATATATATATATATATATGGATAATTACTAATACTGTATACATAGCCGGGGTGATATATATATATATATGGATAATTACTAATACTGTATACATAGCCGGGGTGATATATATATATAGATAATTACTAATACTGTATACATAGCCGGGGT
This sequence comes from Rhinoderma darwinii, assembly GCF_050947455.1. Lineage (NCBI taxonomy): Eukaryota > Metazoa > Chordata > Amphibia > Anura > Rhinodermatidae > Rhinoderma > Rhinoderma darwinii. The sequence continues at coordinate 105,513 of NW_027463787.1, forward strand.
GATATATATATATATATAGATAATTACTAATACTGTATACATAGCCGGGGTGATATATATATATGTGGATAATTACTAATACTGTATACATAGCCGGGGTGATATATATATATGGATAATTACTAATACTGTATACATAGCCGGGGTGATATATATATATATGGATAATTACTAATACTGTATACATAGCTGGGGTGATATATATATATATATATGTGGATAATTACTAATACTGTATACATAGCCGGGGTGATATATATATATATGGATAATTACTAATACTGTATACATAGCCGGGGTGATATATATATATATATATGTGGATAATTACTAATACTGTATACATAGCCGGGGTGATATATATATATGGATAATTACTAATACTGTATACATAGCCGGGGTGATATATATATATATGGATAATTACTAATACTGTATACATAGCTGGGGTGATAGTAATTATCCATATATATATATCACCCCGGCTATGTATACAGTATTAGTAATTATCCATATATATATAATACTGTATACATAGCCGGGGTGATATATATATATATATGTGGATAATTACTAATACTGTATACATAGCCGGGGTGATATATATATATATATGTGGATAATTACTAATACTGTATACATAGCCGGGGTGATATATATATATGGATAATTACTAATACTGTATACATAGCCGGGGTGATATATATATATATATATGGATAATTACTAATACTGTATACATAGCCGGGGTGATATATATATATGGATAATTACTAATACTGTATACATAGCCGGGGTGATATATATATATATGGATAATTACTAATACTGTATACATAGCTGGGGTGATAGTAATTATCCATATGTATATATCACCCCGGCTATGTATACAGTATTAGTAATTATCCATATATATATAATACTGTATACATAGCCGGGGTGATATATATATATATATGTGGATAATTACTAATACTGTATACATAGCCGGGGTGATATATATATATATATGTGGATAATTACTAATACTGTATACATAGCCGGGGTGATATATATATATGGATAATTACTAATACTGTATACATAGCCGGGGTGATATATATATATATATATATGGATAATTACTAATACTGTATACATAGCCGGGGTGATATATATATGTGGATAATTACTAATACTGTATACATAGCCGGGGTGATATATATATATATGGATAATTACTAATACTGTATACATAGCTGGGGTGATAGTAATTATCCATATATATATATCACCCCGGCTATGTATACAGTATTAGTAATTATCCATATATATATAATACTGTATACATAGCCGGGGTGATATATATATATATATGTGGATAATTACTAATACTGTATACATAGCCGGGGTGATATATATATATAGATAATTACTAATACTGTATACATAGCCGGGGTGATATATATATATGTGGATAATTACTAATACTGTATACATAGCCGGGGTGATATATATATATATGGATAATTACTAATACTGTATACATAGCCGGGGTGATATATATATATATGTGGATAATTACTAATACTGTATACATAGCCGGGGTGATATATATATATATATGGATAATTACTAATACTATATACATAGCCGGGGTGATATATATATATATATGTGGATAATTACTAATACTGTATACATAGCCGGGGTGATATATATATATGTGGATAATTACTAATACTGTATACATAGCCGGGGTGATATATATATATGTGGATAATTACTAATACTGTATACATAGCCGGGGTGATATATATATATATGGATAATTACTAATACTGTATACATAGCCGGGGTGATATATATATATGTGGATAATTACTAATACTGTATACATAGCCGGGGTGATATATATATATGGATAATTACTAATACTGTATACATAGCCGGGGTGATATATATATATATGTGGATAATTACTAATACTGTATACATAGCCGGGGTGATATATATATATAGATAATTACTAATACTGTATACATAGCCGGGGTGATATATATATATGTGGATAATTACTAATACTGTATACATAGCCGGGGTGATATATATATATGGATAATTACTAATACTGTATACATAGCCGGGGTGATATATATATATGTGGATAATTACTAATACTGTATACATAGCCGGGGTGATATATATATATATATATGGATAATTACTAATACTGTATACATAGCTGGGGTGATATATATATATGGATAATTACTAATACTGTATACATAGCCGGGGTGATATATATATATATGTGGATAATTACTAATACTGTATACATAGCCGGGGTGATATATATATATATATATGGATAATTACTAATACTATATACATAGCCGGGGTGATATATATATATATGTGGATAATTACTAATACTGTATACATAGCCGGGGTGATATATATATATATATATATGGATAATTACTAATACTGTATACATAGCCGGGGTGATATATATATATATATATAGATAATTACTAATACTGTATACATAGCCGGGGTGATATATATATATATATGGATAATTACTAATACTGTATACATAGCCGGGGTGATATATATATATATGTGGATAATTACTAATACTGTATACATAGCCGGGGTGATATATATATATATATATGGATAATTACTAATACTGTATACATAGCCGGGGTGATATATATATGTGGATAATTACTAATACTGTATACATAGCCGTGGTGATATATATATATATGTGGATAATTACTAATACTGTATACATAGCCGGGGTGATATATATATATAGATAATTACTAATACTGTATACATAGCCGGGGTGATATATATATATATGGATAATTACTAATACTGTATACATAGCCGGGGTGATATATATATGTGGATAATTACTAATACTGTATACATAGCCGGGGTGATATATATATATATATATATATGTGGATAATTACTAATACTGTATACATAGCCGGGGTGATATATATATATATATATGTGGATAATTACTAATACTGTATACATAGCCGGGGTGATATATATATGTGGATAATTACTAATACTGTATACATAGCCGGGGTGATATATATATATATATATATATATGTGGATAATTACTAATACTGTATACATAGCCGGGGTGATATATATATATAGATAATTACTAATACTGTATACATAGCCGGGGTGATATATATATATATATATATGGATAATTACTAATACTGTATACATAGCCGGGGTGATATATATATATGTGGATAATTACTAATACTGTATACATAGCCGGGGTGATATATATATATATGGATAATTACTAATACTGTATACATAGCCGGGGTGATATATATATATATATATATGTGGATAATTACTAATACTGTATACATAGCCGGGGTGATATATATATATATGGATAATTACTAATACTGTATACATAGCCGGGGTGATATATATATATATGTGGATAATTACTAATACTGTATACATAGCCGGGGTGATATATATATATATATATATGGATAATTACTAATACTGTATACATAGCCGGGGTGATATATATATATATATATATATGGATAATTACTAATACTGTATACATAGCCGGGGTGATATATATATATGGATAATTACTAATACTGTATACATAGCCGGGGTGATATATATATATATGGATAATTACTAATACTGTATACATAGCCGGGGTGATATATATATATATATATGTGGATAATTACTAATACTGTATACATAGCCGGGGTGATATATATATATATATATATGTGGATAATTACTAATACTGTATACATAGCCGGGGTGATATATATATATATATATATGTGGATAATTACTAATACTGTATACATAGCCGGGGTGATATATATATATGGATAATTACTAATACTGTATACATAGCCGGGGTGATATATATATATATGGATAATTACTAATACTGTATACATAGCCGGGGTGATATATATATATATGTGGATAATTACTAATACTGTATACATAGCCGGGGTGATATATATATATATATGGATAATTACTAATACTGTATACATAGCCGGGGTGATATATATATATATGTGAATAATTACTAATACTGTATACATAGCCGGGGTGATATATATATATATATGTGGATAATTACTAATACTGTATACATAGCCGGGGTGATATATATATATATATATATGGATAATTACTAATACTGTATACATAGCCGGGGTGATATATATATATATATGGATAATTACTAATACTGTATACATAGCCGGGGTGATATATATATATGGATAATTACTAATACTGTATACATAGCCGGGGTGATATATATATATATGGATAATTACTAATACTGTATACATAGCCGGGGTGATATATATATATGTGGATAATTACTAATACTGTATACATAGCCGGGGTGATATATATATATATATGGATAATTACTAATACTGTATACATAGCCGGGGTGATATATATATATGTGGATAATTACTAATACTGTATACATAGCCGGGGTGATATATATATATATATATGGATAATTACTAATACTGTATACATAGCCGGGGTGATATATATATATATGGATAATTACTAATACTGTATACATAGCCGGGGTGATATATATATATATGGATAATTACTAATACTGTATACATAGCCGGGGTGATATATATATATGTGGATAATTACTAATACTATATACATAGCCGGGGTGATATATATATATATGGATAATTACTAATACTGTATACGTAGCCGGGGTGATATATATATATATATATATATATGGATAATTACTAATACTGTATACATAGCCGGGGTGATATATATATATATATGTGGATAATTACTAATACTGTATACATAGCCGGGGTGATAGATATATATATATATATATATATATATATATATGTGGATAATTACTAATACTGTATACATAGCCGGGGTGATATATATATATATATGTGGATAATTACTAATACTGTATACATAGCCGGGGTGATATATATATATGGATAATTACTAATACTGTATACATAGCCGGGGTGATATATATATATATATGTGGATAATTACTAATACTGTATACATAGCCGGGGTGATATATATATATATGTGGATAATTACTAATACTGTATACATAGCCGGGGTGATATATATATATATGTGGATAATTACTAATACTGTATACATAGCCGGGGTGATATATATATATATATATGGATAATTACTAATACTGTATACATAGCCGGGGTGATATATATATATATGTGGATAATTACTAATACTGTATACATAGCCGGGGGTGATATATATATATGTGGATAATTACTAATACTGTATACATAGCCGGGGTGATATATATATATATATGGATAATTACTAATACTGAATACATAGCCGGGGTGATATATATATATATGTGGATAATTACTAATACTGAATACATAGCCGGGGTGATATATATATATATGTGGATAATTACTAATACTGTATACATAGCCGGGGTAATATATATATATATATGGATAATTACTAATACTGTATACATAGCCGGGGTGATATATATATATGTATAATTACTAATACTGTATACATAGCCGGGGTGATATATATATATATATGGATAATTACTAATACTGTATACATAGCCGGGGTGATATATATATATATGGATAATTACTAATACTGTATACATAGCCGGGGTGATATATATATATGGATAATTACTAATACTGTATACATAGCCGGGGTGATATATATATATGGATAATTACTAATACTGTATACATAGCCGGGGTGATATATATATATATATATAGATAATTACTAATACTGTATACATAGCCGGGGTGATATATATATATATGGATAATTACTAATACTGTATACATAGCCGGGGTGATATATATATGGATAATTACTAATACTGTATACATAGCCGGGGTGATATATATATATATATATGTGGATAATTACTAATACTGTATACATAGCCGGGGTGATATATATATATGTGGATAATTACTAATACTGTATACATAGCCGGGGTGATATATATATATATATAGATAATTACTAATACTGTATACATAGCCGGGGTGATATATATATATATAGATAATTACTAATACTGTATACATAGCCGGGGTGATATATATATATATATGGATAATTACTAATACTGTATACATAGCCGGGGTGATATATATATATATGGATAATTACTAATACTGTATACATAGCCGGGGTGATATATATATATATATATGTGGATAATTACTAATACTGTATACATAGCCGGGGTGATATATATATATATATATGTGGATAATTACTAATACTGTATACATAGCCGGGGTGATATATATATGGATAATTACTAATACTGTATACATAGCCGGGGTGATATATATATATATATGTGGATAATTACTAATACTGTATACATAGCCGGGGTGATATATATATATATATATGGATAATTACTAATACTGTATACATAGCCGGGGTGATATATATATATATGGATAATTACTAATACTGTATACATAGCCGGGGTGATATATATATATATATATATATGGATAATTACTAATACTGTATACATAGCCGGGGTGATATATATATATATATGGATAATTACTAATACTGTATACATAGCCGGGGTGATATATATATATATATATGTGGATAATTACTAATACTGTATACATAGCCGGGGTGATATATATATATGGATAATTACTAATACTGTATACATAGCCGGGGTGATATATATATATATATGGATAATTACTAATACTGTATACATAGCCGGGGTGATATATATATATATATATGGATAATTACTAATACTGTATACATAGCCGGGGTGATATATATATATGGATAATTACTAATACTGTATACATAGCCGGGGTGATATATATATATGTGGATAATTACTAATACTGTATACATAGCCGGGGTGATATATATATATGGATAATTACTAATACTGTATACATAGCCGGGGTGATATATATATATATATATGTGGATAATTACTAATACTGTATACATAGCCGGGGTGATATATATATATATATGGATAATTACTAATACTGTATACATAGCCGGGGTGATATATATATATATATATGGATAATTACTAATACTGTATACATAGCCGGGGTGATATATATATATATATGGATAATTACTAATACTGTATACATAGCCGGGGTGATATATATATATATATATGTGGATAATTACTAATACTGTATACATAGCCGGGGTGATATATATATATGGATAATTACTAATACTGTATACATAGCCGGGGTGATATATATATATATATGTGGATAATTACTAATACTGTATACATAGCCGGGGTGATATATATATATATATATATGGATAATTACTAATACTGTATACATAGCCGGGGTGATATATATATATGGATAATTACTAATACTGTATACATAGCCGGGGTGATATATATATATGGATAATTACTAATACTGTATACATAGCCGGGGTGATATATATATATATGTGGATAATTACTAATACTGTATACATAGCGGGGTGATATATATATGTGGATAATTACTAATACTGTATACATAGCCGGGGTGATATATATATATATATGTGGATAATTACTAATACTGTATACATAGCCGGGGTGATATATATATATATGTGGATAATTACTAATACTGTATACATAGCCGGGGTGATATATATATATATATATATGTGGATAATTACTAATACTGTATACATAGCCGGGGTGATATATATATATATATATGTGGATAATTACTAATACTGTATACATAGCCGGGGTGATATATATATATATGGATAATTACTAATACTGTATACATAGCCGGGGTGATATATATATATAGATAATTACTAATACTGTATACGTAGCCGGGGTGATATATATATATATGTGGATAATTACTAATACTGTATACATAGCCGGGGTGATATATATATATATGGATAATTACTAATACTGTATACATAGCCGGGGTGATATATATATATAGATAATTACTAATACTGTATACATAGCCGGGGTGATATATATATATATATATATATGGATAATTACTAATACTGTATACATAGCCGGGGTGATATATATATATAGATAATTACTAATACTGTATACATAGCCGGGGTGATATATATATATATAGATAATTACTAATACTGTATACATAGCCGGGGTGATAGATATATATGTGGATAATTACTAATACTGTATACATAGCCGGGGTGATATATATATATATATATGGATAATTACTAATACTGTATACATAGCCGGGGTGATATATATATATATATATATGTGGATAATTACTAATACTGTATACATAGCCGGGGTGATATATATATATATATGGATAATTACTAATACTGTATACATAGCCGGGTTGATATATATATATAGATAATTACTAATACTGTATACATAGCCGGGGTGATATATATATATATAGATAATTACTAATACTGTATACATAGCCGGGGTGATAGATATATATGTGGATAATTACTAATACTGTATACATAGCCGGGGTGATATATATATATATATATATGGATAATTACTAATACTGTATACATAGCCGGGGTGATATATATATATATATATATGTGGATAATTACTAATACTGTATACATAGCCGGGGTGATATATATATATATATGGATAATTACTAATACTGTATACATAGCCGGGGTGATATATATATATATATATATGGATAATTACTAATACTGTATACATAGCCGGGGTGATATATATATATATATATATGTGGATAATTACTAATACTGTATACATAGCCGGGGTGATATATATATATATGGATAATTACTAATACTGTATACATAGCCGGGGTGATATATATATATGTGGATAATTACTAATACTGTATACATAGCCGGGGTGATATATATATATATATGGATAATTACTAATACTGTATACATAGCCGGGTTGATATATATTACTAATACTGTATACATAGCCGGGGTGATATATATATATATATGTGGATAATTACTAATACTGTATACATAGCCGGGGTGATATATATATATATATGGATAATTACTAATACTGTATACATAGCCGGGGTGATATATATATATGTGGATAATTACTAATACTGTATACATAGCCGGGGTGATATATATATATATATGTGGATAATTACTAATACTGTATACATAGCCGGGGTGATATATATATATATGGATAATTACTAATACTGTATACATAGCCGGGGTGATATATATATATATATATATATATATGGATAATTACTAATACTGTATACATAGCCGGGGTGATATATATATATATATGGATAATTACTAATACTGTATACATAGCCGGTGTGATATATATATATATGGATAATTACTAATACTGTATACATAGCCGGGGTGATATATATATATATGGATAATTACTAATACTGTATACATAGCCGGGGTGATATATATATATATGTGGATAATTACTAATACTGTATACATAGCCGGGGTGATATATATATATAGATAATTACTAATACTGTATACATAGCCGGGGTGATATATATATATAGATAATTACTAATACTGTATACATAGCCGGGGTGATATATATATATATATGTATATATATGTGGATAATTACTAATACTGTATACATAGCCGGGGTGATATATATATATATATATGGATAATTACTAATACTGTATACATAGCCGGGGTGATATATATATATATGGATAATTACTAATACTGTATACATAGCCGGGGTGATATATATATATATATGGATAATTACTAATACTGTATACATAGCCGGGGTGATATATATATATGTGGATAATTACTAATACTGTATACATAGCCGGGGTGATATATATATATAGATGGATAATTACTAATACTGTATACATAGCCGGGGTGATATATATATATATGTGGATAATTACTAATACTGTATACATAGCCGGGGTGATATATATATATGTGGATAATTACTAATACTGTATACATAGCCGGGGTGATATATATATATAGATAATTACTAATACTGTATACATAGCCGGGGTGATATATATATATATAGATAATTACTAATACTGTATACATAGCCGGGGTGATATATATATATATGGATAATTACTAATACTGTATACATAGCCGGGGTGATATATATATATATAGATAATTACTAATACTGTATACATAGCCGGGGTAATATATATATATATAGATAATTACTAATACTGTATACATAGCCGGGGTGATATATATATGTGGATAATTACTAATACTGTATACATAGCCGGGGTGATATATATATATATATATATGGATATTACTAATACTGTATACATAGCCGGGTGATATATATATATATATATGTGGATAATTACTAATACTGTATA
>NW_027463788.1:0-115644 GCF_050947455.1 Rhinoderma darwinii
GCTCTGCTGGGAGACCATCACTGCCCGGGGTCCTGCCGGGTCTGAAGGATTTAGCGGCAGAGAGCAGTTCCTCCACCGTCAGGGGTACATCCATAGCCTCCGTACCTGCAGGATCAAGATGATTAGTGATACCTGACAGGAATTTATCGGCGGCTTCGGGGTCAGTGGTTTTCCGGGAGTAGAGGCTTCGGTAGTAGTCTGTGACGACTCCCATCACCTCCTTCTTCCCAGAATGCATGTTTCCGGTCTCATCTCGGAGTTCCTTCAGGGGCGTGTGGCCGGCATGGAGTTTCCTGAAAAAGAACGAGTTACATTTCTCACCCTTCTCCAGGTTCTCCACCTTGGAACGAAAGACAATTCGCTTGGATTCCTCCTCAAAGGGCCTTTTCAGGCCCTTTTTGGCTTCCTCCAGCTCCTTCCTGACGTCCCAGCCACATTGAAGGAGGTCTTGCAGGGATCGCAGCTGAAGCTGCATCTCTCTGAAGTCTCTCTTCCTCTCACACGCCTGTTGACGACTTTTTGCCTGAAAGAAACAACGAAATTCAACTTTAACATATTCCCACCAGTCACAGGTTTTGTCAAAGAAAACTTTATCATTCCTCCAAACAATATAGGCGTCTCTAAGTTCCGCCAGTACCTCCTCTCTTTCCAGCAGGGCACAATTCAGCTTCCAGGAGCCAGGGCCGGGAGGAAAACCGTGGCCGATGGCACCCTGGAAGAAAATGGCCCTGTGGTCAGAGAAGAAGCAGGGGACCATGGAGTGCCCATGCTGCTTGACTGCCCGGGAGGTGAACACAAAGTCAATCCGAGAACGAAGTGAGCCACCGGGACGGCTCCATGAATAGTTCACAGAGCCGTTCCCCATGGAGCCCACAACGTCCTGCAAGGATGCTTCGGTCACCATCTCGATAAGCAGTTTGGAACTGACATCCAGCTTGATTGAAGTGCCGGAACTTCGTCCGTCCTCTTCGATGGGGCAGTTGAAGTCCCCGGCCATCACCACTGCCCTAGTGGTGGCGAGCTGGGTCCGCAGGGTCTGGAATAGTTCCAGGCGCTCAGCCTTCATAGGGGGAGCGTACACGTTGATGAGCCTAATCGGCTCTCCTGCCCAGGAACCATCTACGACCAACAAGCGGCCGCAGACGAGCTCCTGGACAGAGTCAACAGTAAATAGGCCTCCCCTAATCAGGATGGCAACCCCTGCAGACTTACAGTTGCCCCCACCAGACCAGTAGGACGGGCCATGGGTCCACTGCCTGGCCAGATGATGATATGACCTGGAAGAGGGGAGAGTACATTCCTGCAGCATAAATACATCACTCGACTGCTTGGAAAGAAAAGTTAGCACCATCTGACATCTAGTCCTATCTCTAACACTCCTCACATTGAGGCTAAAGATGTTAAGTTTAGCAGCCATGGGGGAGAATAAAGAAGGTTAGTGCAAACGATACACCTTAGTTACCAATCCGGTCGGGCGGATCCTCCTCTCTGGAGCCTGGTGGGTCCGGAAGATCCAGCAGGCTCTCTGCAAAGTATTGTTCCAGGATTGAAGCCACCTGGATGTCTGTTGTGAAGTCGATGACCTCAGGTTCAGACACAAGTTCCTCCACCATCTGCTCCATTTCCTCCTGCTGTGCAAGGGAATCTTCGCAGATTTCCACGACTTTTCTCTTTGAGGAATCAGCAGCTGGGCTGTCCCTCACCTTTCTCTTCCTCTGGATGGCACCTGAGGAGACAAGAGGGGGGAAATCCTCCAGGGAGAGGACTCCAGCAGCTGGAGGGGAAGATGTTAGTGCTGCTGGAGCTGGGGAGAAGGGAGGCTGGGTTGGGAGACGTGCAGGTGACAGGACCACTGAGATGGGTGGGTAGGAGAAGGTGAGAGCCTCAGTGGGGGTGACAGCTGTTGGGGACTGGGACGGGGGTGGGGAGGGCCGGGCGAGGGAGCTCTGGCTGGGGCGGGGTTCCCTCTCGCTGGAGCTTTCGCCGCTACAGTTGCCCAGGATCGATCCCTCTTCGGGCTGTCCTTGTAAGAGTGGGCTGCTTGTCCGCAGAGGTTACACATTGTCCGTTTCGGGCAGTCTTTGGTCTCGTGTCCTGTTACCCGGCATTTCTTGCAGGCGTCCTCCTTGCAGTCCTTCATCGAATGACCCTTCTTGCTGCATCTCCTGCAGATCTGCGGCATGTCCGGGTAGTAGATGAGGCCGTAGGAGTTGCCCAGCGAGAATGACTGGGGCAGGTGCTGGAGGCCGTCTTCCGTGCTTGAATCCTTGTTGAGTCAGACGATTACCGACCACTTGCCGGTCCAGAAGCCGAGTCCGTTCAGGATGTGGGTGGGTTCCCTCACCACTGTGCAGAACCGCTTCAGGAGTGTGGTGATGTCTTTGCCGGGGGTGTGTGGGTTCCGCATTGAGACCGTCACCCGCCTTTCCTCTCTTTGGACAGGGCAGTTGCCCACAAAGCGAGAGAAAGGGGATTCAGGCCTCGCCGCTTTCACCATCTCCCAGTACCTTCTGCAGATGTTGATCGATGCGAAGGTCACGAAGAACATCCCGGTCATGAAGGCCTGGATGCTGATGGTCTCCGGCTTAGCGAAGCCCTGGTCCAGGAGCATCTACTGGCACAACACTTCTTCCGTCATGTCCGGCACTCTCCCGTCCACCTCCTTCAGCTTCAGGGCCACCGTCTGCTTCATCCAGGGCTCCAGGGTTGGAGCAGCCTGGTTCGGCTTCCTGGTGGCCTGTTGGCTTGAGGAGGCTTCAGGAGGAGATGTCCTGGCCTGGGTCTGCTCACGTGGTCCATCAGCCTTCTCCTTCCGGGTGGCAGGGTTGCTGGTTGAGGCCATGGCTTCTTCCAGCTGTTCCTGTCGCTTGGGGAGGATCTTCGATAGCTCTTTCCTGAAGGGGGCGGAGCTATGCAAATCTTCTCCTTGCTGGCCGAGGTTCTTCCACAAAATTTCTTCCGCAGCGGTTCCTCGTCGAGCTTCTTCTTCTGCGGCCGAGCTTCTTCGAAGATCCCCTTCAGCAGCGGCTCTTCTCCGAAGGTCTCTGTCGCAGTTCTCCTTCTTCTTCCCGGCAGCGATCTCCCGGAGATTCTTCCCCGATGGCGGCTTCTCCCTTCTGCATCGTCGTCTTCGCTGGTTCTTCTCCGCAGTTCGTCGCCGGCTTCGTCTGGAACGCTCTTGGATCGCTAAGCTAGTGTTAATAGCCCCCAGTGGTTCTCCGAGCTATCTATCCTTACAAGGACTGATAAGAACAGATACTACACTTGATCTTAGCCAAGAGGCCGAGAAGTGACAGGTGACAACTAGCTGTTTACTTGCCCTTTACGTCTCTGGGCCAGACCGCCAAGATGTATTTTTCCAGCCCCGACTCGTCTGCACGCAAACTTTTCATCCTGCTGCTACCTCCAATGCCACTCTTTGTGCCCCCCCATACTGGGAATATGATACCCTGTAATATGAGGGAACAGGGATATAATGCCTGTAAGATGAGGAAACAGGGACATGTCCCTGTTCCTTCATATTACCGGCTTTATGTCCCTGTTCCCTCATATTACAGGTATTATGTCCCTGTTCCATCATATTACCGGCATTATGTCCCTGTTCCTTCATATTACAGGAATTATGTCCCCGTTCCTTCATATTACCGGCATTATGTCCCTGTTCCATCATATTACCGGCATTATGTCCCTGTTCCTTCCTATTACAGGCATTATGTCCCTGTTCCTTCATATTACCGGCATAATGCGCCTGTTCCCTCATATTACAGGCATTATGTCCCTGATCCTTCATATAACAGGCTTCATGTCCCTGTTCCTTCATCTTACTGACATTATCTCCTTGTACTTTCATATTACCGGCATTATGTCCCTGTTCCCTCATTTTACCGGCATTATGTCCCTGTTCCTTCATATTACCGGCATTATGTCCTTGTTCCCTCATCTTAACGGCATTTTGTCCCTGTCCCTTCATTTTACCGGCATTATGTCCATGTTCCTTCATATTACCGGCATTATGTCCCTGTTCCTTCATATTTCCGGCATTATGTCCCTGTTCCTTCATATTACCGGCATTATGTCCCTGTTTCTTCATATTACCGGCATTATGTCCCTTTTCCCTCATCTTACAGGCATTATGTCTCTATTAATTCATATTACCGGCATCACGTCCCTGTTCCTTCATATTACAGGTATTATGTCCCTGTTCCATCATTTTACAGGCATTATGTCCCTGTTCCTACATATTACAGGCAATATGTCCCTGTTCCTTTAAATTACAGGCTTCATGTCCCTGTTCCTTCATATTACAGGCATTATGTCCCTGTTCCCTCATCTTTGAGGCATTATGTCCCTGTTCCTTCATATTACAGGCATTATGTCCCTGTTCCTTCATAATAACGGCATAATGTCCGTGTCCCTTCATATTACTGGTATTATGTCCCGTGTAGGAGGGCACAGGGACATAATGCCGGTAATATGTCCCTGTTCCCTCATCTTTGAGGCATTATGTCCCTGTTTCTTCATATTACCTGCATTATGTCCTTATTGCTTCATATTACCGGCATTATGTCCCTGTTCCCTCATCTTACCAGCATTATGTGCCTGTTCCTTCATATTACCGACATTATGTCCCTGTTCCTTCATATTACCGGCATTATGTCCCTGTTCCTTCATATTACCGGCATTATGTCCCTGTTTCTTCATATTACAGGCATTATGTCCCTGTTCCTGCATATTACAGGCATTATGTCCTATTCCTTCATATTACCGGCATTATGTCCCTGTTCCTTCATATTACAGGCATTATGTCCCTGTTCCTTCATATTACCGGCATTATGTCCCTGTTCCCCCATATGACCGGCATTATGTCCCTGTTCCTTCATATTACCGGCACAATTTCCCTGTTCCTTTATATTACAGGCATTATGTCCCTGTTTCTTCATATTACCTGCATTATGTCCCTGTTCCCTCTTCTTACCAGCATTATGTCCCTGCTCCTTCATATTATAGGCATTATGTCCCTGCTCCCTCATATTACCGGCATTATATCCCTGTTCCTTCATATTACCGGCATTATGTCCCTGTTCCTTCATATTACAGGCATTTTTCCCTGTTCCCTCATCTGAACCGGCATTATGTCCCTATTCCTTCATATTACCGGCATTATGTCCCTGTTCCCTCTTCTGAACCGGCATGATGTGCCTGTTCCTTCATCTTACCGGCATTATGTCCCTGTTCCTTCATATTATCGGCATTACGTCCCTGTTCCTTTATATTATCGGCATTACGTCCCTGTTTCTTCATATTACCGCCATTACGTCCCTGTTCCTGCATATTACCGGCATTATGTCCCTTTTCCTTCATATTACCGGCATTATGTCCTGGCTCCTTCATATTATCGACATTATGTCCCTGTTCCCTCATCTTAACGGCATTATGTCCCTGTTCCTTCATATTATCGGCATTACCTCCCTGTTCCTTCATATTACAGGGATTATTTCCTTGTTCCTTCAAATTACAGGCATTATGTCCCTGTTCCATCATAGTACCGGCATTATGTCCCTTTTCCTTCATATTACCGGCATTATGTCCCTGTTCCTTCATATTACCGGCATTGTTTCCTTGTTCCTTCATCTTACAGGCATTATGTCCCTGTTCCCTCATCTTACCGGCATTATCTCGCTGTTCCCTCATCATACCGGCATTATGTCCCTGTTCCTTCATATTACCGGCATTATGTCCCTGTTCCCTCCTCTTACCGGCATTATGTCCCTGTTCCTTCATATTACCGGCATTATCTTCCAGTTCCTTCATATTACGAGCATTATGTCCCTGTTCCTTCATATTTCCAGCATTATGTCCCTGTTCCTTCATATTACCGGCATTATGTCCCTGCTCCTTCATATTACCGGCATTATGTCCCTGCTCCTTCATATTACCGGCTTTATGTCCTTATTCCTTCATATTACCGGCATTATGTCTCTGTTCCTTCATATTACCGGCATTATGTCCCTGTTCCATCATCTTACCGCCATTATGTCCCTGTTTCTTCATATTACAGGCATTATGTCCCTATTCCTTCATCTTACCGGCATTATGTCCCTGTTTCTTCATATTACCGGCATTATTTCCCTGTTCCTTCATATTACCGGCATTATGTCCCTGTTCCTGCATATTACAGGCATTATGTCCATATTCCTTCATCTTACCGGCATTATGTCCCTGTTTCTTCATATTACCGGCATTATTTCCCTGTTCCTTCATATTACCGGCATTATGTCCCTGTTCCTGCATATTACAGGCATTATGTCCCTATTCCTTCATCTTACCGGCATTATGTCCCTGTTTCTTCATATTACCGGCATTATTTCCCTGTTCCTTCATATTACCGGCATTATGTCCCTGTTCCCTCATATTACCGGCATTATGTCCCTGTTCCTTCATATTACCGGCATTATGTCCCTGTTCCCTCATATTACCGGCATTATGTCCCTGTTCCTTCATATTACCGGCATTATGTCCCTGTTCACTCATCTTACCAGTATTATGTCCTTGTACCTTCATTTTACCTGCATTATGTCCTTGTTCCTTCATATTACCGGCATTTTGTCCCTATTCACTCATCTTACCGGCATTATGTCCCTGTTCACTCATCTTACCAGCATTATGTCCCTGTTCCTTCCTATTACCGGCATTATGTCCCTGTTCACTCATCTTACCGGCATTATGTCCCTGTTCATTCATATTACCGGCATTATGTCCCTGTTCCTTCATATTTCCGGCATTTTGTCCCTGTTCCTTCATATTACCGGCATTATGTCCCTGTTCCTTTATATTTCCGGCATTATGTCCCTGTTCCTTCATATTACCGGCATTATGCCCCTGTTCCTTCATATTGCAGGCATTATGTCCCTGTTTCTTCATATTACCGGCACAATTTCCCTGTTCCTTCATATTACCGACATTATGTCCCTGTTTCTTCATATTACAGGCATTATGTGCCTCTTCCTTCATATTACCGGCATTATGTCCCTGTTCCCTTATATTACATGCATTATGTCCCTGTTCCTTGATATTACCGGCATTATGTCCCTGTTCCTTCATATTACAGGCATTATGTCCCTGTTCCTTCATATTACCGCCATTATTTCCCTGTTCCTTCATATTACCGGCACTATGTCCCTGTTCCTTCATATTACCGGCATTATGTCCCTGTTCCTTCATATTACAGGCATTATTTCCCTGTTCCTTCATATTACCGGCATTATGTCCCTGTTCCTTCATATTACCGGCATTATGTCCCTGTTCCTTCATATTTCCGGCATTATGTCCCTGTTCCTTCATATTACCGGCATTATGTCCCTGTTTCTTCATATTACCGGCATTATGTCCCTGTTCCCTCATCTTACCAGTATTATGTCCTTGTACCTTCATTTTACCTGCATTATGTCCTTGTTCCTTCATATTACCGGCATTTTGTCCCTATTCACTCATCTTACCGGCATTAAGTCCCTGTTCACTCATCTTACCAGCATTATGTCCCTGTTCCTTCCTATTACCGGCTTTATGTCCCTGTTCCTTCATATTACTGGCATTATGTCCCTGTTCCTTCATATTTCCGGCATTATGTCCCTGTTCCTTCATATTACAGGCATTATTTCCCTGTTCCTTCATATTACCGGCATTATGTCCCTGTTCCTTCATATTACCGGCATTATGTCCCTGTTCCTTCATATTTCCGGCATTATGTCCCTGTTCCTTCATATTACCGGCATTATGTCCCTGTTCCTTCATATTACCGGCATTATGTCCCTGTTCCCTCATCTTACCGGCATTTTGTCCCTGTTCACTCATCTTACCAGTATTATGTCCTTGTACCTTCATTTTACCTGCATTATGTCCTTGTTCCTTCATATTACCGGCATTTTGTCCCTATTCACTCATCTTACCGGCATTATGTCCCTGTTCACTCATCTTACCAGCATTATGTCCCTGTTCCTTCCTATTACCGGCTTTATGTCCCTGTTCCTTCATATTACTGGCTTTATGTCCCTGTTCCTTCATATTATCGGCATTATGTCCCTGTTCCCTCATCTTAACGGCATTATGTCCCTGTTCCTTCATATTACAGGGATTATTTCCCTGTTCCTTCATATTACCTGCACAATTTCCCTGTTCCTTCATATTACCGGCATTATGTCCCTGTTTCTTCATATTACAGGCATTATGTCCCTATTCCTTCATATTACACGCATTATTTCCCTGTTACTTCATATTACCGGCATTATGTCCCTGTTCCTTCATATTACCAGCATTTTGTCCCTGATCCTTCATATTACAGGCTTCATGTCCTTGTTCCTTCATATTACCGGCATTATGTCCCTGTTTCTTCATATTACCGGCATTATGTCCCTGTTCCTTCATATTACCGGCATTGATTCCCTGTTCCTGCATATTACCGGCATTATGTCCCTTTTCCTTCATATGATCTGAATTATGTCCTTGTTCCTTCATCTTACAGGCATTATGTTCCTGTTCCCTCATCTTACCGGCATTATGTTCCTGTTCCCTCCTCTTACCGGCATTATGTCCTATTCCTTCATATTACCGGCATTATGTCCCTGTTCCTTCATATTATCGGCAGTACGTCCCTGTTCCTCCATATAATCGGCATTTTGTCCTTGTTCCTTCAAAGTACCGGCATTATGTTCTTGTTCTTTCATATTACCGGCATTATGTCCCTGTTCCTTCATATTACCGCATTATGTTCCTGTTCCTTCATATTACAGGCATTATGTCCCTGTTCCTTCATATTACATGCATTATTTCCCTGTTCCTTCATATTACCGGAATTATGTCCCTGTTCCTTCATATTACAGGCATTATGTCCCTGTTCCTTCATATTACAGGCATTATGTCCCTGATCCTTCATATTACAGGCATTATGTCCGTGTTCCTTCATATTACCGGCATTATGTCCCTGTTCCTTCATATTTCCGGCATTATGTCCCTGTTCCTTCATATTACCGGCATTATGTCCCTGTTTCTTCATATTACCGGCATTATGTCCCTGTTCCCTCATCTTACCGGCATTTTGTCCCTGTTCACTCATCTTACCAGTATTATGTCCTTGTACCTTCATTTTACCTGCATTATGCCCTTGTTCCTTCATATTACCGGCATTTTGTCCCTATTCACTCATCTTACCGGCATTACGTCCCTGTTCACTCATCTTACCAGAATTATGTCCCTGTTCCTTCCTATTACCGGCTTTATGTCCCTGTTCCTTCATATTACTGGCATTATGTCCCTATTCCTTCATATTTCCGGCATTATGTCCCTGTTCCTTCATATTACCGGCATTATGTCCCTGTTCCTTCATATTTCCGGCATTATGTCCCTGTTCCTTCATATTACCGGCATTATGTCCCTGTTCCTTCATATTGCAGGCATTATGTCCCTGTTCCTTCATATTACCGGCATTATTTCCCTGTTCCTTCATATTACCACCATTATATCCCTGTTCCTTCATATTACCAGAATTATGTCCCTGTTCCTTCTTATTACCGGCATTATGTCCCTGTTCCTTCATATTACATGCATTATGTCCCTGTTCCCTCATCTTACCAGCATTATGTGCCTCTTCCTTCATATTACAGGCATTATTGTCCTTTTCCTTCATATTTCCGGCATTATGTCCCTGTTCCTTCATATTACCGGCATTATGTCCCTGTTCCTTCATATTACCGGCATTATGTCCTTATTCCTTCATATTACCGGCATTATGTCCCTGTTCCTTCATATTACAGGCATTATGTCTCTGTTCCTTCAACATACCGGCTTTATGTCCCTGTTCCCTCATCTAAACCGCCATTATGTCCCTATTCCTTCATATTACCGGCATTATGTCCCTGTTCCCTCATCTGAACTGGCATTATGTGCCTGTTCCTTCATCTTACCGGCATTATGTCCCTGTTCCTTCATATTACAGGCATTATGTCCCTTTTCCATCATAGTACCGGCATTATGTCCCTGTTCCTTCATATTACCGGCATTTTCTCCCTGTTCCCTCATCTTACCGGCATTATTTCCCTGTTCCCTCATATTACAGGCATTTTGTCCCTGATCCTTCATATTACAGGCATTATGTCCTTGTTCCTTCATATTACCGGCATTATGTCCCTGTTCCTTCATATTACCGGCATTATGTCCCTGTTCCTTCATATTACCCGCATTATTTCCCTGTTCCTTCATATTACCGGAATTTTGTCCCTGTTCCTTCATATTACATGCATTATGTCCCTGTTCCCTCATCTTACCAGCATTATATCCCTGTTCCTTCATATTACCGGCATTATCTTCCAGTTCCTTCATATTACAGGCATTATGTCCCTGTTCCTTCATATTTCCAGCATTATGTCCCTGTTCCTTCATATTACAGGCATTATGTTCCTGCTCCTTCATATTACCGGCATTATGTCCTTATTCCTTCATATTACCGGCATTATGTCTCTGTTCCTTCATATTACCGGCATTATGTCCCTGTTCCCTCATCTTACCAGCATTATGTGCCTGTTCCTTCATATTACCGGCATTATGTCCCTGTTTCTTCATATTATAGGCATTATGTCCCTATTCCTTCATATTATAGGCATTATTTCCCTGTTCCTTCATATTACCGGCATTATGTCCCTGTTCCTGCATATTACAGGCATTATGTCCCTGTTCCTTCATATTACCGGCATTATGTCCCTGTTCCCCCATATGACCGGCATTATGTCCCTGTTCCTTCATATTACCGGCACAATTTCCCTGTTCCTTCATATTACCGGCATTATGTCCCTGCTCCTTCATATTACCGGCATTATGTCCTTATTCCTTCATATTACCGGCATTATGTCTCTGTTCCTTCATATTACCGGCATTATGTCCCTGTTCCCTCATCTTACCAGCATTATGTGCCTGTTCCTTCATATTACCGTCATTATGTCCCTGTTTCTTCATATTACAGGCATTATGTCCCTATTCCTTCATATTATAGGCATTATTTCCCTGTTCCTTCATATTACCGGCATTATGTCCCTGTTCCTGCATATTACAGGCATTATGTCCCTGTTCCTTCATATTACCGGCATTATGTCCCTGCTCCCTCATATTACCGGCATTATATCCCTGTTCCTTCATATTACAGGCATTATGTCCCTGTTCCCACATCTTACCGGCATTATGTCCCTGTTCCTTCATATTACCGGCATTATGTCCCTGTTCCTTCATATTACAGGCATTTTTCCCTGTTCCTTCATATTACCGGCATTATGTCCCTGTTCCTTCATATTACCGGCATTATGTCCCTGATCCTTCATATTACCGGCATTATGTCCCTGTTCCCTCATATTACCAGCATTATGTCCCTGTTCCTTTATATTACAGGCATTATGTCCCTGTTCCTTCATATTACCGGCATAATGTCCCTGTTCCTTCATATTACAGGCATTATATCCCTGTTCCTTCATATTGCCGGCATTATGTCCCTGTTCCTTCATATTACCGGCATTACGTCCCTGTTTCCTCATATTACAGGCATTATGTCCCTGTTCCTTCATATTACCGGCATTATGTCCCTGTTTCTTCATATTATCGGCATTATGTCCCTGTTTCTTCATATTACAGGCATTATGTCCTTGATCCTTCATATTACAGGCATCATGTCCCTTTAACTTCATATTACAGGCATTATATCCCTGTTCCTTCATATTATCGGCATTATGTCCCTGTTCCTTCATATTACAGGCATTATTTCCCTGTTCCTTCATATTACCGGCATTATGTCCCTGTTCCTTCATATTAGCGGCATTATGTCCCTGCTCCTTCATATTACCGGCATTATGTCCTTATTCCTTCATATTACCGGCATTATGTCCCTGTTCCCTCATATTACCGGCATTATGTCCCTGTTCCCTCATCTTACCAGCATTGTGTGCCTGTTCCTTCATATTACCGGCATTATGTCCCTGTTTCTTCATATTACAGGCATTATGTCCCTATTCCTTCATATTACAGGCATTATTTCCCTGTTCCTTCATATTACCGGCATTATGTCCCTGTTCCTGCATATTACAGGCATTATGTCCTATTCCTTCATATTACCGGCATTATGTCCCTGTTCCTTCATATTACATGCATTATGTCCCTGTTCCTTCATATTACCGGAATTATGTCCCTGTTCCTGCATATTACCGGCATTATGTCCTATTCCTTCATATTACCGGCATTATGTCCCTGTTCCTTCATATTACCGGCACTATTTCCCTGTTCCTTTATATTACAGGCATTATGTCCCGGTTTCTTCATATTACCGGCATTATGTCCCTGTTCCCTCTTCTTACCAGCATTATGTCCCTGCTCCTTCATATTACAGGCATTATGTCCCTGCTCCCTCATATTACGGGCATTATTTCCCTGTTCCTTCATATTGCCGGCATTATGTCCCTGTTCCTTCATATTACCGGCATTATGTCCCTGTTCCTTCATATTACCGGCATTATGTCCCTGTTCCTTCATATTACCGGCATTATGTCCCTGATCCTTCATATTACCGGCATTATGTCCCTGTTCCTTCATATTACCGGCAATATGTCCCTGTTCCTTCATCTTACCGGCATTATTTCCCTGTTCCTTCATATTACCGGCATTATGTCCCTGTTCCTTCATATTACCGGCATTATGTCCCTGATCCTTCATATTACCGGCATTATGTCCCTGTTCCTTCATATTACCGGCATTATGTCCCTGTTCCTTCATCTTACCGGCATTATTTCCCTGTTCCTTCATATTACCGGCATTATGTCCCTGTTCCTTCATATTACAGGCATTATTTCCCTGTTCCTTCATATTACTGGCATTATGTCCCTGTTCCTTCATATTACCTGCATTATGTCCCTGTTCCTTTATATTACCGGCATTATGTCCCTGTTCCTTCATATTACAGGCATTATTTCCCTGTTCCTTCATATTACAGGCATTATGTCCCTGTTCCCACATCTTACCGGCATTATGTCCCTGTTCCTTCATATTACCGGCATTATGTCCCTGTTCCTTCATATTACAGGCATTTTTCCCTGTTCCTTCATATTACCAGCATTATGTCCCTGTTCCTTCATATTACCGGCATTACGTCCCTGTTCCTCCATATAATCGGCATTTTGTCCTTGTTCCTTCAAAGTACCGGCATTATGTTCTTGTTCTTTCACATTACCGGCATTATGTCCCTGTTCCTTCATATTACCGCATTATGTCTCTGTTCCTTCATATTACCGGCATTATGTCCCTGTTCCTTCATATTTCCGGCATTATGTCCCTCTTCCTTCATATTACAGGCATTATTTCCCCGTTCCTTCATATTACCGGAATTATGTCCCTGTTCCTTCATATTACCGGCATTATGTCCCTGTTCCTTCATATTACAGGCATTATGTCCCTGTTCCTTCATATTACCGGCATTATGTCCCTGTTCCTTCATATTACCGGCATTATGTCCCTGTTCCCTTATATCACAGGAATTATTTTCCTGTTCCTTCATATTTCCGGCATTATGTCCCTGTTCCTTCATATTACCGGCATTATGTCCCTGTTCCTTCATATTACAGGCATTATGTCCCTTTTCCTTCATATTACAGGCATTATGTCCCTTTTCCTTCATATTACAGGCATTATGTCCCTGTTCCTTCATATTACCGCCATTATGTCCCTCTTTCTTCATATTACCGGCATTATGTCCCTGTTCCCTCATCTTACCGGCATTTTGTCCCTGTTCCCTCATCTTACCGGCATTATGTCCCTGTTCCTTCATATTACCGGCATTATATACCTGTTCCTTCATATTACCGGCATTATGTCCCTGTTCCTTCATATTACCGGCATTATGTCCCTGTTCCTTCATATTACAGGCTCTATATACCGGCTCCTTCATATTACCGGCATTATGTCCCTGTTCCTTCATACTACCGGCATTATGTCCCTGTTCCTTCTTATTTCAGGCATTATGTCCCTGTTCCTTCATATTACAGGCATTATTTCTCTGTTCCTTCATATTACCGGCATTATGTCCCTGTTCTTTCATATTACAGACATTATGTCCCTCTTCCTTCATATTACCGGCATTATGTCCCTGTTCCTTCATATTACCGGCATTATGTCCCTGTTCCTTCATACTACCGGCATTATGTCCCTGTTCCTTCACATTACCGGCATTATGTCCCCGTTCCTTCATATTACCGCATTATGTTCCTGTTCCTTCATATTACCGGCATTATGTCCCTGTTCCTTCATATTTCCGGCATTATGTCCCTCTTCCTTCATATTACAGGCATTATTTCCCCGTTCCTTCATATTACCGGAATTATGTCCCTGTTCCTTCATATTACCGGCATTATGTCCCTGTTCCTTCATATTACAGGCATTATGTCCCTGTTCCTTCATATTACCGGCATTATGTCCCTGTTCCTTCATATTACCGGCATTATGTCCCTGTTCCCTTATATCACCGGAATTATTTTCCTGTTCCTTCATATTTCCGGCATTATGTCCCTGTTCCTTCATATTACCGGCATTATGTCCCTGTTCCTTAATATTACAGGCATTATGTCCCTGTTCCTTCATATTACCGGCATTATTTCCCTGTTCCTTCATATTACAGGCATTATGTCCCTCTTCCTTCATATTACCGGCATTATGTCCCTGTTCCTTCATATTACCGGCATTATGTCCCTGTTCCTTCATATTACAGGCATTATATCCCTGTTCCTTCATATTACCGGCATTATGTCCCTGTTCCTTCATATTACAGGCATTATATCCCTGTTCCTTCATATTACAGGCATTATGTCCCTGTTCCTTCATAATACCGGCATTATGTCCCAGTTCCTTCATATTACCGGCATTATGTCCCTGTCCCTTCATATTACAGGCTCTATATACCGGTTCCTTCATATTACCAGCATTATGTCCCTGCTCCTTCACATTATAGGCATTATTTCCCTGTTCCTTCATATTACCGGCATTAGGTCCCTGTTCCTTCTTATTACAGGCATTATGTCCCTGTTCCTTCATATTACCGGCATTATGTCCCTGTTCCTTCTTATTACAGGCATTATGTCCCTGTTCCTTCATATTACATGTATTATGTCCCTGTTCCCTCATCTTACCAGCATTATGTGCCTCTTCCTTCATATTACAGGCATTATATCCTTTTCCTTCATATTTCCAGCATTATGTCCCTGTTCCTTCATATTACCGGCATTTTGTCCCTGTTCCTTCATATTACCGGCATTATGTCCTTTTCCTTCATATTTCCGGCATTATGTCCTTATTTCTTCATATTACCGGCATTATGTCCCTATTCCTTCATATTACAGGCATTATGTCCCTGTTCCTTCATATTACCGGCATTATGTCCCTGTTCCTTCATATTACCGGCATTATGTCCCTGTTCCTTCATATTACAGGCATTATATCCCTGTTCCTTCATATTACAGGCATTATGTCCCTGTTCCTTCATATTACCGGCATTATGTCCCTGTTCCTTCTTATTACAGGCATTATGTCCCTGTTCCTTCATATTACATGTATTATGTCCCTGTTCCTTCATATTACATGCATTATGTCCCTGTTCCCTCATCTTACCAGCATTATGTGCCTCTTCCTTCATATTACCGGCATTATGTCCCTGTCCCTTCATATTACAGGCATTATGTCCCTGTTCCTTCATATTAAAGGCATTATGTCCCTGTTCCTTCATATTACAGGCATTATGTCCCTGTTCCTTCATATTACCGGCATTATGTCCCTGTTCCCTCATCTTACCGGCATTTTGTCCCTGTTCCCTCATCTTACAGGCATTATGTTCCTTTTCCTTCATATTACCGGCATTATGTCCCTGTTCCTTCATATTACCGGCATTATGTCCCTGTTCCTTCATATTACCAGCATTATGTCCCTGTTCCTTCATATTACAGGCATTATTTCCCTGTTCATTCATATTACAGGTATTATGTCCCTGTTCCTTCATATTACCGGCATTAGGTCCCTGTTCCTTGTTATTACAGGCATTATGTCCCTGTTCCTTCATATTTCCGGCATTATGTCCTTATTTCTTCATATTACCGGCATTATGTTCCTGTTCCTTCTTATTACAGGCATTATGTCCCTGTTCCTTCATATTACCGGCATTATGTCCCTGTTCCTTCATCCTACCGGCATTATGTCCCTGTACCTTCATATTACCGGCATTATGTCCCTGTTCCTTCTTATTACAGGCATTATGTCCCTGTTCCTTCATATTACAGGGATTATTTCCCTGTTCCTTCATATTACAGGCATTATGTCCCTGTTCCGTCATAGTACCGGCATTATGTCCCTGTTCCTTCATATTACCGGCATTTTGTCCCTGTTCCCTCATCTTACCGGCATTATGTCCCTGTTCCTTCATATTACAGGCATTATGTCCCTGTTCCTTCATATTACAGGCATTATGTCACTGTTCCTTCATATTACAGGCATTATGTCCCTGTTCCTTCATATTACAGGAATTATGTCCCTGTTCCCTCATATTACATGCATTATGTCCCTGTTCCTTCATATTACCGGCATTATGTCCTATTCCTTCATATTACCGGCATTATGTCCCTTTTCCCTCATATTACCGGCATTATGTCCCTGTTCCTTCATATTACCGGCATTATGTCCCTGTTCTTTCATATTACAGGCATTATGTCCCTGTTCCTTCATATTACTGGCATTATGTCCCTATTCCTTCATATTACGAGCATTATGTCCCTGTTCCTTCATATTACCGGCATTATGTACCTGTTCCTTCATATTACCGGCATTATGTCCCTGTTCCTTCATATTACAGGCATTATGTCCCTGTTCCCTCATCTTACCGGCATTATGTACCTGTTCCTTCATATTACCGGCATTATGTCCTATTCCTTCATATTACCGGCATTATGTCCCTGTTCCTTCATATTACAGGCATTATGTACCTGTTCCTTCATATTACAGGCATTATGTCCCTGTTCCCTCATATTACAGGCATTATGTCCCTGTTCTTTCATATTACTGGCATTATGTCCCTATTCCTTCATATTACCGACATTATGTCCCTGTTCCTTCATATTACCAGCATTATGTCCCTATTCCTTCATATTACAGGCATTATGTGCCTGCTCCCTCATATTACCGGCATTATTTCCCTGTTCCTTCATATTACCGGCATTATGTACCTGTTCCTTCATATTACCGGCATTATGTCCCTGTTCCTTCATATTACAGGCATTATGTCCTTGTTCCCTCATCTTACCGGCATTATGTCCCTGTTCCTTCATATTACCGGCATTATGTCCCTGTTCCTTCATATTTCCGGCATTATGTCCTTATTCCTTCATATTACCGGCATTATGTCCCTGTTCCTTCATATTACCGGCATTATGTCCCTGTTCCTTCTTATTACAGGCATTATGTACCTGTTCCTTCATATTACCGGCATTATGTCCCTGTTCCTTCATATTACCGGCATTATGTCCCTGTTCTTTCATATTACAGGCATTATGTCCTTAATCCTTCATCTAAACCGCCATTATGTCCCTATTCCTTCATATTACAGGCATTATGTCCCTGTTCCTTCATCCTACCGGCATTATGTCCCTGTACCTTCATATTATCGGTATTACCTCCCTGTTCCTTCATATTACAAGGATTATTTCCCTGTTCCTTCATATTACCGGTATTATGTCCCTGTTCCTTCATATTACAGGCATTATGTCCCTGTTCCTTCATATTACCGGCATTATGTCCCTGTTCCTTCCTATTACAGGTATTATGTCCCAGTTTCTTCATATTACCGGCATTATGTCCCTGTTCCTTCATATTACAGGCATTATTTTGCTGTTCCTTCATATTACCGGCATTATGTCCCTGTTCCTTCTTATTACCGGCATTATGTTCCTGTTCCTTTATATTACCGGCATTATGTCCCTGTTCCGGCATATTACAGGCATTATGTCCCTGTTCCTGCATATTACAGGCATTATGTCCCTGTTCCTTCATATTACAGGCATTATGTCACTTTTCCTTCATATTACCGGCATTATGTCCCTGTTCCGTCATATTACATGCATTATGTCCCTGTTCCTTCATATTACAGGCATTATGTCCCTGTTCCCTCATATTACATGCATTATGTCCCTGTTCCTTCATATTACCGGCATTATGTCCTATTCCTTCATATTACCGGCATTATGTCCCTTTTCCCTCATATTACCGGCATTATGTCCCTGTTCCTTCATATTACCGGCATTATGTCCCTGTTCTTTCATATTACAGGCATTATGTCCCTGTTCCTTCATATTACTGGCATTATGTCCCTATTCCTTCATATTACGAGCATTATGTCCCTGTTCCTTCATATTACCGGCATTATGTACCTGTTCCTTCATATTACCGACATTATGTCCCTGTTCCTTCATATTACAGGCATTATGTCCCTGTTCCCTCATCTTACCGGCATTATGTCCCTGTTCCTTCATATTACCGGCATTATGTCCCTGTTCCTTCATATTTCCGGCATTATGTCCTTATTCCATCATATTACCGGCATTATGTCCCTGTTCCTTTATATTACCGGCATTATGTCCCTGTTCCTTCTTATTACAGGCATTATGTCCCTGATCCTTCATATTACCGGCATTATGTCCCTGTTCCTTCATATTACCGGCATTATGTCCCTGTTTTTTCATATTACAGGCATTATGTCCCTGTTCCTTCATATTACCGGCATTATGTCCCTGTTCCTTCATATTTCCGGCATTATGTCCTTATTCCTTCATATTACCGGCATTATGTCCCTGTTCCTTCTTATTACAGGCATTATGTCCCTGTTCCTTCATATTACCGGCATTATGTCCCTGTTCCTTCATATTACCGGCATTATGTCCTTAATCCTTCATCTAAACCGCCATTATGTCCCTATTCCTTCATATTACAGGCATTATGTCCCTGTTCCTTCATCCTACCGGCATTATGTCCCTGTACCTTCATATTATCGGTATTACCTCCCTGTGCCTTCATATTACAAGGATTATTTCCCTGTTCCTTCATATTACCGGTATTATGTCCAATTCCTTCATATTACAGGCATTATGTCCAATTCCTTCATATTACCGGCATTATGTCCCTTTTCCCTCATATTACCGGCATTATGTCCCTGTTCCTTCATATTACCGGCATTATGTCCCTGTTCTTTCATATTACAGGCATTATGTCCCTATTCCTTCATATTACCGCCATTATGTCCCTGTTCCTTCATATTACCGTCATTATGTCCCTGTTCCTTCATATTACCGGCATTATGTCCCTATTCCTTCATATTACCGGCATTATGTCCCTATTCCTTCATATTACCGCCATTATGTCCCTGTTCCTTCATATTACCGGCATTATGTCCCTATTCCTTCATATTACCGGCATTATGTCCCTGTTCCTTCATATTACAGGCATTATTTCGCTGTTCCTTCATATTACCGGCATTATGTCCCTATTCCTTCATATTACCGCCATTATGTCCCTGTTCCTTCATATTACCGGCATTATGTCCCTGTTCCTTCATATTACAGGCATTATGACCCTGTTCCTTCATATTACCGGCATTATGTCCGTGTTCCTTCATATTACCGGCATTATGTCCCTGTTCTTTCATATTACAGGCATTATGTCCCTGTTCCTTCATATTACCGGCATTATGTCCCTGTGCCTTCATATTTCCGGCATTATGTCCTTATTCCTTCATATTACCGGCATTATGTCCCTGTTCCTTCATATTACCGGCATTATGTCCCTGTTCCTTCTTATTACAGGCATTATGTCCCTGTTCCTTCATTTTACCGGCATTATGTCCCTGTTCCTTCATATTACCGGCATTATGTCCTTAATCCTTCATCTAAACCGCCATTATGTCCCTATTCCTTCATATTACAGGCATTATGTCCCTGTTCCTTCATCCTACCGGCATTATGTCCCTGTTCCTTCATATTCCCGGCATTATGTCCCTGTTCCTTCATATTACAGGCATTATGTCCCTGTTCCATCATAGTACCAGCATTATGTCCCTGTTCCTTCATATTTTTCAGCATTATGTCCCTGTTCCTTCATATTACCGGCATTATGTCCCTGTTCCTTCATATTACAGGCATTATGTCCCTGCTCCTTCATATTACCGGCATTATGTCCTTATTCCTTCATATTACCAGCATTATGTCCCTGTTCCTTCATATTACCGGCATTATGTCCCTGTTCCTTCCTATTACAGGTATTATGTCCCAGTTTATTCATATTACCGGCATTATGTCCCTGTTCCTTCATATTACAGGCATTATTTCGCTGTTCCTTCATATTACCGGCATTATGTCCCTGTTCCTTCTTATTACCGGCATTATGTTCCTGTTCCTTTATATTACCGGCATTATGTCCCTGTTCCGGCATATTACAGGCATTATGTCCCTGTTCCTTCATATTACCGGCTTTATGTACCTGTTCCTTCATATTACAGGCATTATTTCGCTTTTCCTTCATATTACCGGCATTATGTCCCTGTTCCTTCATATTACCGGCATTATGTCCCTATTCCTTCATATTACCGCCATTATGTCCCTGTTCCTTCATATTACCGGCAATATGTCCCTGTTCCTTCATATTACAGGCATTATGACCCTGTTCAATAATATTACCGGCATTATGTCCGTGTTCCTTCATATTACCGGCATTATGTCCCTGTTCTTTCATATTACAGGCATTATGTCCCTGTTCCTTCATATTACCGGCATTATGTCCCTGTGCCTTCATATTACCGGCATTATGTCCCTGTTCCTTCTTATTACAGGCATTATGTCCCTGTTCCTTCATTTTACCGGCATTATGTCCCTGTTCCTTCATATTACCGGCATTATGTCCTTAATCCTTCATCTAAACCGCCATTATGTCCCTATTCCTTCATATTACAGGCATTATGTCCCTGTTCCTTCATCCTACCGGCATTATGTCCCTGTTCCTTCATATTCCCGGCATTATGTCCCTGTTCCTTCATATTACAAGGATTATTTCCCTGTTCCTTCATATTACAGGCATTATGTCCCTGTTCCTTCATATTACCGGCATTATGTCCCTGTTCCTTCATATTTCCGGCATTATGTCCTTATTCCTTCATATTACCGGCATTATGTCCCTGTTCCTTCATATTACCGGCATTATGTCCCTGTTCCTTCTTATTACAGGCATTATGTACCTGTTCCTTCATATTACCGGCATTATGTCCCTGTTCCTTCATATTACCGGCATTATGTCCCTGTTCTTTCATATTACAGGCATTATGTCCCTGTTCCTTCATATTACCGGCATTATGTCCCTGTTCCTTCATATTACCGGCATTATGTCCCTGTTCTTTCATATTACAGGCATTATGTCCCTGTTCTTTCATATTACAGGCATTATGTCCCTGTTCCTTCATATTACAGGCATTATGTCCCTGTTCCTTTATATTACCGGCATTATGTCTCTGTTCCTTCATATTACAAGGATTATTTCCCTGTTCCTTCATATTACCGGTATTATGTCCCTGTTCCTTCATATTACAGGCATTATGTCCAATTCCTTCATATTACCGGCATTATGTCCCTTTTCCCTCATATTACCGGCATTATGTCCCTGTTCCTTCATATTACCAGCATTATGTCCCTGTTCCTTCATATTACCGGCATTATGTCCTTATTCCTTCATATTACCGGCATTATGTCCAATTCCTTCATATTACCGGCATTATGTCCCTTTTCCCTCATATTACCGGCATTATGTCCCTGTTCCTTCATATTACCAGCATTATGTCCCAGTTTCTTCATATTACCGGCATTATGTCCCTGTTCCTTCATATTACAGGCATTATTTCGCTGTTCCTTCATATTACCGGCATTATGTCCGTGTTCCTTCATATTACCGGCATTATGTCCCTGTTCTTTCATATTACAGGCATTATGTCCCTGTTCCTTCATATTACCGGCATTATGTCCCTGTGCCTTCATATTTCCGGCATTATGTCCTTATTCCTTCATATTACCGGCATTATGTCCCTGTTCCTTCATATTACCGCCATTATGTCCCTGTTCCTTCTTATTACAGGCATTATGTCCCTGTTCCTTCATTTTACCGGCATTATGTCCCTGTTCCTTCATATTACCGGCATTATGTCCTTAATCCTTCATCTAAACCGCCATTATGTCCCTATTCCTTCATATTACAGGCATTTTGCCCCTGTTCCCTCATCTTACCGGCATTATGTCCCTGTTCCTTCATTTTTTTCAGCATTATGTCCCTGTTCCTTCATATTACCGGCATTATGTCCCTGTTCCTTCATATTACAGGCATTATGTCCCTGCTCCTTCATATTACCGGCATTATGTCCTTATTCCTTCATATTACCAGCATTATGTCCCTGTTCCTTCATATTACCGGCATTATGTCCCTGTTCCTTCCTATTACAGGTATTATGTCCCAGTTTATTCATATTACCGGCATTATGTCCCTGTTCCTTCATATTACAGGCATTATTTCGCTGTTCCTTCATATTACCGGCATTATATCCCTGTTCCTTCTTATTACCGGCATTATGTTCCTGTTCCTTTATATTACCGGCATTATGTCCCTGTTCCGGCATATTACAGGCATTATGTCCCTGTTCCTGCATATTACAGGCATTATGTCCCTGTTCCTTCATATTACAGGCATTATGTCCCTGTTCCTTCATATTACAGGCATTATGTCCCTGTTCCGTCATATTACATGCATTATGTCCCTGTTCCTTCATATTACAGGCATTATGTCCCTGTTCCCTCATATTACCGGCATTATGTCCCTGTTCCTTCATATTACCGGCATTATGTCCTATTCCTTCATATTACCGGCATTATGTCCCTTATCCCTCATATTACCGGCATTATGTCCCTGTTCCTTCATATTACCGGCATTATGTCCCTGTTCTTTCATATTACAGGCATTATGTCCCTGTTCCTTCATATTACTGGCATTATGTCTCTGTTCCTTCATATTACCGGCATTATTTACCTGTTCCTTCATATTACCGGCATTATGTCCCTGTTCCTTCATATTACAGGCATTATGTCCCTGTTCCCTCATCTTACCGGCATTATGTACCTGTTCCTTCATATTACCGGCATTATGTCCCTGTTCCTTCATATTACAGGCATTATGTCCTTGTTCCCTCATCTTACCGGCATTATGTCCCTGTTCCTTCATATTACCGGCATTATGTCCCTGTTCCTTCTTATTACAGGCATTATGTCCCTGTTCTTTCATATTACCGGCATTATGTCCCTGTTCCTTCATATTACCGGCATTATGTACCTGTTCCTTCATATTACCGGCATTATGTCCCTGTTCCTTCATATTACCGGCATTATGTCCCTGTTCTTTCATATTACAGGCATTATGTCCCTGTTCCTTCATATTACCGGCATTATGTCCCTGTTCCTTCATATTTCCGGCATTATGTCCTTATTCCTTCATATTACCGGCATTATGTCCCTGTTCCTTCTTATTACAGGCATTATGTCCCTGTTCCTTCATATTACCGGCATTATGTCCCTGTTCCTTCATATTACCGGCATTATGTCCTTAATCCTTCATCTAAACCGCCATTATGTCCCTATTCCTTCATATTACAGGCATTATGTCCCTGTTCCTTCATCCTACCGGCATTATGTCCCTGTACCTTCATATTATCGGTATTACCTCCCTGTTCCTTCATATTACAAGGATTATTTCCCTGTTCCTTCATATTACCCGTATTATGTCCCTGTTCCTTCATATTACAGGCATTATGTCCAATTCCTTCATATTACCGGCATTATGTCCCTTTTCCCTCATATTACCGGCATTATGTCCCTGTTCCTTCATATTACCAGCATTATGTCCCTGTTCCTTCATATTACCGGCATTATGTCCTTATTCCTTCATATTACCGGCATTATGTCCCTGTTCCTTCATATTACCGGCATTATGTCCCTGTTCCTTCTTATTACAGGCATTATGTCCCTGTTCCTTCATATTACCGGCATTATGTCCCTGTTCCTTCATATTACAAGCATTATGTCCCTGCTCCTTCATATTACAAGCATTATGTCCTTATTCCTTCATATTACCGGCATTATGTCCCAGTTTCTTCATATTACCGGCATTATGTCCCTGTTCCTTCATATTACAGGCATTATTTCGCTGTTCCTTCATATTACCGGCATTATGTCCCTGTTCTTTCATATTACAGGCATTATGTCCCTGTTCCTTCATATTACAGGCATTATGTCCCTGTTCCCTCATATTACATGCATTATGTCCCTTTTCCCTCATATTACCGGCATTATGTCCCTGTTCCTTCATATTACCGGCATTATGTCCCTGTTCTTTCATATTACAGGCATTATGTCCCTGTTCCTTCATATTACTGGCATTATGTCTCTGTTCCTTCATATTACCGGCATTATTTACCTGTTCCTTCATATTACCGGCATTATGTCCCTGTTCCTTCATATTACAGGCATTATGTCCCTGTTCCCTCATCTTACCGGCATTATGTCCCTGTTCCTTCATATTACCGGCATTATGTCCCTGTTCCTTCATATTACCAGCATTATGTCCCTGTTCCTGCATATTACAGGCATTATGTCCTATTCCTTCATATTACCGGCATTATGTCCCTGTTCCTTCATATTACAGGCATTATGTACCTGTTCCTTCATATTACAGGCATTATGTCCCTGTTCCCTCATATTACAGGCATTATGTCCCTGTTCTTTCATATTACTGGCATTATGTCCCTATTCCTTCATATTACCGACATTATGTCCCTGTTCCTTCATATTACCAGCATTATGTCCCTATTCCTTCATATTACAGGCATTATGTGCCTGCTCCCTCATATTACCGGCATTATTTCCCTGTTCCTTCTTATTACCGGCATTATGTCCCTGTTCCTTCATATTACCGGCATTAAGTCCCTGTTCCTTCATATTACCGGCATTATGTCCCTGTTCTTTCATATTACAGGCATTATGTCCCTGTTCCTTCATATTACCGGCATTATGTCCCTGTTCCTTCATATTTCCGGCATTATGTCCTTATTCCTTCATATTACCGGCATTATGTCCCTGTTCCTTCATATTACCGGCATTATGACCCTGTTCCTTATTATTACAGGCATTATGTACCTGTTCCTTCATATTACAGGCATTATGTCCAATTCCTTCATATTACCGGCATTATGTCCCTTTTCCCTCATATTACCGGCATTATGTCCCTGTTCCTTCATATTACCGGCATTATGTCCCTGTTCTTTCATATTACAGGCATTATGTCCCTGTTCCTTCATATTACCGGCATTATGTCCCTGTTCCTTCATATTTCCGGCATTATGTCCTTATTCCTTCATATTACCGGCATTATGTCCCTGTTCCTTCTTATTACAGGCATTATGTCCCTGTTCCTTCATATTACCGGCATTATGTCCCTGTTCCTTCATATTACCGGCATTATGTCCTTAATCCTTCATCTAAACCGCCATTATGTCCCTATTCCTTCATATTACAGGCATTATGTCCCTGTTCCTTCATCCTACCGGCATTATGTCCCTGTACCTTCATATTATCGGTATTACCTCCCTGTTCCTTCATATTACAAGGATTATTTCCCTGTTCCTTCATATTACCCGTATTATGTCCCTGTTCCTTCATATTACAGGCATTATGTCCAATTCCTTCATATTACCGGCATTATGTCCCTTTTCCCTCATATTACCGGCATTATGTCCCTGTTCCTTCATATTACCAGCATTATGTCCCTGTTCCTTCATATTACCGGCATTATGTCCTTATTCCTTCATATTACCGGCATTATGTCCCTGTTCCTTCATATTACCGGCATTATGTCCCTGTTCCTTCTTATTACAGGCATTATGTCCCTGTTCCTTCATATTACCGGCATTATGTCCCTGTTCCTTCATATTACAAGCATTATGTCCCTGCTCCTTCATATTACAAGCATTATGTCCTTATTCCTTCATATTACCGGCATTATGTCCCAGTTTCTTCATATTACCGGCATTATGTCCCTGTTCCTTCATATTACAGGCATTATTTCGCTGTTCCTTCATATTACCGGCATTATGTCCCTGTTCTTTCATATTACAGGCATTATGTCCCTGTTCCTTCATATTACAGGCATTATGTCCCTGTTCCCTCATATTACATGCATTATGTCCCTTTTCCCTCATATTACCGGCATTATGTCCCTGTTCCTTCATATTACCGGCATTATGTCCCTGTTCTTTCATATTACAGGCATTATGTCCCTGTTCCTTCATATTACTGGCATTATGTCTCTGTTCCTTCATATTACCGGCATTATTTACCTGTTCCTTCATATTACCGGCATTATGTCCCTGTTCCTTCATATTACAGGCATTATGTCCCTGTTCCCTCATCTTACCGGCATTATGTCCCTGTTCCTTCATATTACCGGCATTATGTCCCTGTTCCTTCATATTACCAGCATTATGTCCCTGTTCCTGCATATTACAGGCATTATGTCCTATTCCTTCATATTACCGGCATTATGTCCCTGTTCCTTCATATTACAGGCATTATGTACCTGTTCCTTCATATTACAGGCATTATGTCCCTGTTCCCTCATATTACAGGCATTATGTCCCTGTTCTTTCATATTACTGGCATTATGTCCCTATTCCTTCATATTACCGACATTATGTCCCTGTTCCTTCATATTACCAGCATTATGTCCCTATTCCTTCATATTACAGGCATTATGTGCCTGCTCCCTCATATTACCGGCATTATTTCCCTGTTCCTTCTTATTACCGGCATTATGTCCCTGTTCCTTCATATTACCGGCATTAAGTCCCTGTTCCTTCATATTACCGGCATTATGTCCCTGTTCTTTCATATTACAGGCATTATGTCCCTGTTCCTTCATATTACCGGCATTATGTCCCTGTTCCTTCATATTTCCGGCATTATGTCCTTATTCCTTCATATTACCGGCATTATGTCCCTGTTCCTTCATATTACCGGCATTATGACCCTGTTCCTTATTATTACAGGCATTATGTACCTGTTCCTTCATATTACAGGCATTATGTCCAATTCCTTCATATTACCGGCATTATGTCCCTTTTCCCTCATATTACCGGCATTATGTCCCTGTTCCTTCATATTACCGGCATTATGTCCCTGTTCTTTCATATTACAGGCATTATGTCCCTGTTCCTTCATATTACAGGCATTATGTCCCTGTTCCTTCATATTACCAGCATTATGTCCCTATTCCTTCATATTACAGGCATTATGTCCCTGTTCCTTCATATTACCGGCATTATGTACCTGTTCCTTCATATTAACGGCATTATGTCCCTGTTCCTTCATATTACAGGCATTATGTCCTTGTTCCCTCATCTTACCGGCATTATGTCCCTGTTCCTTCATATTACCGGCATTATGTCCCTGTTCTTTCATATTACAGGCATTATGTCCCTGTTCCTTCATATTACCGGCATTATGTCCCTGTTCCTTCATATTTCCGGCATTATGTCCTTATTCCTTCATATTACCGGCATTATGTCCCTGTTCCTTCATATTACCGGCATTATGTCCCTGTTCCTTCTTATTACAGGCATTATGTACCTGTTCCTTCATATTACCGGCATTATGTCCCTGTTCCTTCATATTACCGGCATTATGTCCCTGTTCTTTCATATTACAGGCATTATGTCCCTGTTCCTTCATATTACCGGCATTATGTCCCTGTTCCTTCATATTTCCGGCATTATGTCCTTATTCCTTCATATTACCGGCATTATGTCCCTGTTCCTTTATATTACCGGCATTATGTCCCTGTTCCTTCTTATTACAGGCATTATGTCCCTGATCCTTCATATTACCGGCATTATGTCCCTGTTCCTTCATATTACCGGCATTATGTCCCTGTTTTTTCATATTACAGGCATTATGTCCCTGTTCCTTCATATTACCGGCATTATGTCCCTGTTCCTTCATATTTCCGGCATTATGTCCTTATTCCTTCATATTACCGGCATTATGTCCCTGTTCCTTCTTATTACAGGCATTATGTCCCTGTTCCTTCATATTACCGGCATTATGTCCCTGTTCCTTCATATTACCGGCATTATGTCCTTAATCCTTCATCTAAACCGCCATTATGTCCCTATTCCTTCATATTACAGGCATTATGTCCCTGTTCCTTCATCCTACCGGCATTATGTCCCTGTACCTTCATATTATCGGTATTACCTCCCTGTTCCTTCATATTACAAGGATTATTTCCCTGTTCCTTCATATTACCGGTATTATGTCCCTGTTCCTTCATATTACAGGCATTATGTCCAATTCCTTCATATTACCGGCATTATGTCCCTTTTCCCTCATATTACCGGCATTATGTCCCTGTTCCTTCATATTACCAGCATTATGTCCATGTTCCTTCATATTACCGGCATTATGTCCTTATTCCTTCATATTACCGGCATTATGTCCCTGTTCCTTTATTTTACCGGCATTATGTCCCTGTTCCTTCATATTACCGGCATTACGTCCTTAATCCTTCATCTAAACCGCCATTATGTCCCTATTCCTTCATATTACAGGCATTATGTCCCTGTTCCTTCATCCTACCGGCATTATGTCCCTGTTCCTTCATATTCCCGGCATTATGTCCCTGTTCCTTCATATTACAAGGATTATTTCCCTGTTCCTTCATATTACAGGCATTATGTCCCTGTTCCATCATAGTACCGGCATTATGTCCCTGTTCCTTCATATTACCGGCATTTTGCCCCTGTTCCCTCATCTTACCGGCATTATGTCCCTGTTCCTTCATTTTTTTCAGCATTATGTCCCTGTTCCTTCATATTACCGGCATTATGTCCCTGTTCCTTCATATTACAGGCATTATGTCCCTGCTCCTTCATATTACCGGCATTATGTCCTTATTCCTTCATATTACCAGCATTATGTCCCTGTTCCTTCATATTACCGGCATTATGTCCCTGTTCCTTCCTATTACAGGTATTATGTCCCAGTTTATTCATATTACCGGCATTATGTCCCTGTTCCTTCATATTACAGGCATTATTTCGCTGTTCCTTCATATTACCGGCATTATGTCCCTGTTCCTTCTTATTACCGGCATTATGTTCCTGTTCCTTTATATTACCGGCATTATGTCCCTGTTCCGGCATATTACAGGCATTATGTCCCTGTTCCTGCATATTACAGGCATTATGTCCCTGTTCCTTCATATTACAGGCATTATGTCCCTGTTCCTTCATATTACAGGCATTATGTCCCTGTTCCTTCATATTACTGTCATTATGTCCCCTGTAGGAGGGTACAGGGACATAATGCCGGTAATATGTCCCTGCTCCCTAATATTACCGACATTATATCCCTGTTATTTCATATTACAGGCATTATGTCCCTGTTCCATTATATTATAGGCATTATGTACTTGTTCCTTTATATTACCGGCATTTTGTCTCTGTTCCTTCATATTACAGGCATTATGTCCCTGTTCCTTCATATTACCGGCATTACGTCCCTGTTCTTTTATATTACAGGCATTATGTGCCTGTTCCTTCATATTACAGGCATTATGTCCCTGTTCCCTCATCTTACCAGCATTATGTGCCTGTTCCTTCATATTACCCGCATTACGTCCCTGTTCCTTCATATTACCGGCATTATGTCCCTGTTCCTTCATATTACCGGCATTATGTCCCTGATCCTTCATATTACAGGCATTATGTCCCTGTTCCTTCATACTACCGGCATTATGTCCCTGTTCCTTCATATTACTGGCATTATGTCCCTGTTCCTTCATATTACCGGCATTATGTCCCTGTTCCTTCATATTACAGGCATTATGTCCCTGTTCCTTCATATTACAGGCATTATGTCCCCGTTCCTACATATTTCCGGCATTATGTCCCTGTTCCTTCATATTACCTGCATTATGTCCCTGTTCCTTCATATTATAGGCATTAGGTCCCTGTTCCTTCTTATTACCGGCATTATGTCCTTGTTTCTTCATATTACCAGCATTATGTCCCTGTTCCTTCCTATTACCGGCGTTATGTCCCTGTTCCTTCATATTACTGCCATTATGTCCCTGTTCCTTCATATTTCCGGCATTATGTCCCTGTTCCTTCATATTACCGGCATTATGTCCCTGTTCCTTCATATTTCCGGCATTATGTCCCTGTTCCTTCATATTACCGGCATTATGTCCCTGTTCCTTCATATTACCTGCATTTTATCCCTGTTCCTTCATATTACCGGCATTATGTCCCTGTTCCTTCGTATTACCGGCATTATGTCCCTGTTCCCTCATATTACCGGCATTATGTCCCTGTTCCTTCATATTACCGGCATTATTTCCCTGTTTCTTCATATTACAGGCATTATTTCCCTGTTCCTTCATATTACCGGCATTATGTCCCTGTTCCTTCATATTTCAGGCATTATGTCCCTGTTCCTTCATATTACCAGCATTATGTGCCTGTTCCTTCATATTACCGGCATTAGGTCCCCTGTAGGAGGGTACAGGGACATAATGCCGGTAATATGTCCCTGCTCCCTCATATTACCGACATTATATCCCTGTTCCTTCATATTACCTGCATTATGTCCCTGTTCCTTCATATTATAGGCATTAGGTCCCTGTTCCTTCTTATTACCGGCATTATGTCCTTGTTTCTTCATATTACCAGCATTATGTCCCTGTTCCTTCCTATTACCGGCGTTATGTCCCTGTTCCTTCATATTACTGCCATTATGTCCCTGTTCCTTCATATTTCCGGCATTATGTCCCTGTTCCTTCATATTACCGGCATTATGTCCCTGTTCCTTCATATTTCCGGCATTATGTCCCTGTTCCTTCGTATTACCGGCATTATGTCCCTGTTCCCTCATATTACCGGCATTATGTCCCTGTTTCTTCATATTACAGGCATTATTTCCCTGTTCCTTCATATTACCGGCATTATGTCCCTGTTCCTTCATATTTCAGGCATTATGTCCCTGTTCCTTCATATTACCAGCATTATGTGCCTGTTCCTTCATATTACCGGCATTAGGTCCCTGTTCCCTCATATTACCGCCATTATTTCCCTGTTTCTTCATATTACCGGCATTATTTCCCTGTTCCTTCATATTACCGGCATTATGTCCCTGTTCCTTCATATTACCAGCATTATGTGCCTGTTCCTTCGTATTACCGGCATTATGTCCCTGTTCCCTCAT
The DNA here is from genome assembly GCF_050947455.1 of Rhinoderma darwinii. NCBI lineage: Eukaryota > Metazoa > Chordata > Amphibia > Anura > Rhinodermatidae > Rhinoderma > Rhinoderma darwinii. The sequence goes on from NW_027463788.1 coordinate 31,443, forward strand.
ATTACCGGCATTATGTCCCTGTTCCTTCATATTACCAGCATTATGTGCCTGTTCCTTCGTATTACCGGCATTATGTCCCTGTTCCTTCATAATACCGACATAATGTCCCTGTTCCTTCATATTACCGGCATTATGTCCCTGTTCCTTCATATTACAGGCATTATGTCCCTATTCCCTCATATTACCGGCATTATTTCCCTGTTTCTTCATATTACCGGCATTATGTCCCTGTTCCTTCAAATTACCGGCATTATGTCCCTGTTCCTTCATATTACAGGCATTATGTCCCTGTTCCTTCATATTACAGGCATTATGTCCCTGTTCCTTCATATTACAGGCATTATTTCCCTGTTCCTTCATATTACCGGCATTATGTCCCTGTTCCTTCAAATTACCGGCATTATGTCCCTGTTCCTTCATATTACAGGCATTATGTCCCTGTTCCTTCATATTACAGGCATTATGTCCCTGTTCCTTCATCTTACCGGCATTATGTCCCTGTTCCTTCATATTACCGGCATTATGTCCCTGTTCCCTCATATTACCGGCATTATGTCCCTGTTCCTTCATATTACCGGCATTATTTCCCTGTTCCTTCATATTACAGGCATTATTTCCCTGTTCCTTCATGTTACAGGCATTATATCCCTGTTCCCTCCTTTTACCGCATTATGTCCCTTTTCTATTACAGGGTGTAGAAGAAACCAGAGTCTGCTCCACCTGTATTAAAATAAGCCCTCACAGACAAGAAATAGAGGCTGTTCCTCCTGTATTACAATAAGGAGTCAACACATTAGAGTTGGCTGCTACATTAACCTAGCACCAAAAAAACCACCTTTGGTTATTATAGCCTCAAACTCTGGTTGACTTGTTATTGTAATGCAGGTGGAGCAGACTCTGGCGTCTCCTCTTTATCGGGTATTGTAAAACGGGTGGAGCAAACTTTTTTTTTTTTTTTTTGTGCAAGATTATTGTTTCAGCCATGTCTGTATTGCAATACCCGGCATAGAGGAGACACCAGAGTCTGCTCCACTTGTATTACAATACCCGGCACAGAGGAGACACCAGAGTCTGCTCCACTTGTATTACAATACCCGGCACAGAGGAGACACCAGAGTCTGCTCCACTTGTATTACAATACCCGGCACAGAGGAGACACCAGAGTCTGCTCCACTTGTATTACAACACCCGGCACAGAGGAGACACCAGAGTCTGCTCCACTTGTATTACAATACCCGGCACAGAGGAGACACCAGAGTCTGCTCCACTTGTATTACAACACCCGGCACAGAGGAGACACCAGAGTCTGCTCCACTTGTATTACAATACCCGGCACAGAGGAGACACCAGAGTCTGCTCCACTTGTATTACAATACCCGGCATAGAGGAGACACCAGAGTCTGCTCCACTTGTATTACAATACCCGGCACAGAGGAGACACCAGAGTCTGCTCCACTTGTATTACAATACCCGGCACAGAGGAGACACCAGAGTCTGCTCCACTTGTATTACAATACCCGGTACAGAGGAGACACCAGAGTCTGCTCCACTTGTATTACAATACCCGGCACAGAGGAGACACCAGAGTCTGCTCCACTTGTATTACAATACCCGGCACAGAGGATACACCAGAGTCTGCTCCGCCTGTATTACAATAACCACCCTTTACCCAGTCCTCGCCAGTGTGATTGCTTGTTCTCTATCGGCGTCAAGCAGTTTCCCTGGCATCTGTTATAAATCGGACTACTACCCTCATCATTGTTATTTACAGATGTCCCATGCTTCCTTCCGTCTCCTAATGTACAACGTTCCGTTTCTTCTGGATAGTGTGATATTATGACGGGTCATCTGCCCGCAGGATCCGTGTCCCGGCTTCATCACACGCGGCAATGTCTCTCCCTGTCCGGCAGCCACATAATGTATGAAGCAGCATCTGCACCGACACGAGAGCGGCCGCACATAGAACAGGGAGACTAGCGGGAGGCCAGACAATAGCAGGCACAGCTCTGTTGTAGACAAGGTGGGTGGCTCTTAGAAGAGCCTTTGTGTTCTTACTGCAGGGACGGGGCACATTACTTGGCGCTGGTGTACTTGGTGACGGCCTTGGTGCCCTCGGACACGGCGTGCTTGGCCAGCTCTCCAGGCAGCAGCAGGCGCACGGCAGTCTGGATCTCCCGGGAGGTGATGGTGGAGCGCTTGTTGTAGTGAGCCAGGTGGGAGGCTTCCCCTGCGATGCGCTCGAAGATGTCATTGACGAAGGAGTTCATGATGCCCATGGCCTTGGACGAGATGCCGGTGTCAGGGTGGACCTGCTTGAGCACCTTGTATACGTAAATGGCGTAGCTCTCCTTCCTGCTCTTTCTTCGCTTCTTGCCGTCCTTCTTCTGTGTCTTGGTCACGGCTTTCTTGGAGCCCTTCTTGGGCGCCGGGGCAGACTTGGCGGGCTCAGGCATGATAACACACTGCGATCTGCTCACAACTGAGATAATGGAATGCTTTACCCTCCCACCGCTGCTGTATTTATACACGGGCTATGCAAATGAGCAACGCTGCCTGACCGCTGTTCTACTGGAAGAGCAAGTCATGTGACCTATGGAATCGCCATAAGCCACTCCCAGTGCAGCTAATTGGTGGTTCCCACAAGTCTGTTCTCTGTTGGTGGCTTTAAATCTATCCAATCACAGGAGCTGGTGAGCGGTGCAGTAGCTTATAAACGGCAGCAGAAAGGGTGTGATTGTTACGATACGGACTGGAGATTTCTCTGCTTTAGCAATGTCTGGACGCGGTAAACAGGGAGGCAAAGTGCGGGCTAAAGCCAAGACCCGCTCATCCCGGGCAGGACTACAGTTCCCTGTCGGCCGTGTGCACAGACTTCTCCGCAAGGGCAACTACGCTCAGAGGGTCAGCGCCGGCGCTCCGGTTTACATGGCCGCTGTGCTGGAATATCTGACCGCTGAGATCCTGGAACTGGCCGGAAATGCCGCCCGGGACAACAAGAAGACCCGAATTATCCCCCGTCACCTGCAGCTGGCCGTGCGCAATGACGAGGAGCTCAACAAGCTGCTGGGTGGTGTGACCATCGCTCAGGGAGGCGTCCTGCCCAACATCCAGGCCGTTCTGCTGCCCAAGAAGACCGAGAGCAGCAAAAGCGCCAAGAGCAAGTGAGCGCCGCTTATTCACATTTAACCACAAAGGCTCTTTTAAGAGCCCCCCACATGGTCCTTAGAACAGAGCTCTCACCGCTGATCTCCGATATGTAAACGTTCTGCGCCAGATAAGTGGCTCTGCTTGTACAGAGATCTAGCGATCAGGAGGGGGCGACAATCTCTATTATGAATTCATATACCGCGGGGATAAACATTGAAGAGGAAGCCGTAGGGGGTGTGTAGAACTGCTGCGTTACTCATGACCTATACATTCACTACTGCCTCGTGCAGATGATGGCGCTGTCATTGGTGCACTAACTATACTGTACAGGACACATTAATAGTACAACTACTCCAGTGATTCATGTTCATGATCTACAACTCGCCCCCGACTACATAGTGTCTTAAATTATATCTTCCAGTCTCAAGAGCGTTGTCACAATTCGGTCCCCCTGAAGTATAACCACCATCATCCCAGGTGTTTAGGCTAAGATTCCATCCCCGCGTCATGTACCGATAAGAGCAGTTCCTAAACTACAAAGGAGAAGTCCTACGAGGGGTCTGCGGCAATGCTTTATATACACAGGAGACGCTATTCGGGTAACAAACCATTCCTCTCAAGGACTCTTATTGCTTCTAATTCTGCCCTGGTGTACACCACCAACTAAATGTCAACAAATGAAAAAGGGAGGGGAAGAGAAGGGCGAGAAGCGCACGGATCAAAGGATCTCTCGAATTGGTCGTTTGTTTTGAAAATCTGGTAACATTTGTAGCAATGAGAGCAGCTTGGAAAACACGGCCCCTCCAACATTGGGTTTTACTCTTGTAAAATGCCGTATCAGCTGCATCAGTTTCTCCTTTTTCATTCATTGAATGCGTCTCACTAAATGCTGCTCTGCAGGAAACTGCACGCGTTACTGTAATAAAGTGAGTCCTATATAGGGACAGCAGACAGAGTCATTATTAGTACTAGAGGTTACTAGATTTATTGCCAGCAGCCTTATTAACCCCAGCCGTCCGGCAGAATGAGATACGGAGCAATACGAGCCGATACTTGTGTCAAAGTTGGTCCCAGTAACAGATTTATTGTTTGTTGTGAGAATCTGGTAACATTAGTAGCAGTGACAGCAGCTAAGAAAACACTGGCCCTCTCTCCAAGGATTGCGGAAAGCACGTTGCCCAGCAGCAAGCTGGACGCCGAAGAAGCAACACCGCAAGTCCGCTGTCTGATCCACTGCTCGGGCGCTTATACAGCGCTATGAGCAACTGAGCGGATATTCAGCGGTGAGTTTCTGCCACTCGTGTACGTGCAGGCATCGGCACAAACGGCGTCCGGCAGCGCCGCTACGAGGATGTGTATTCCTGCCGGAGGATCACTCGCCAGCAAGTATAGCACTAAGGCACTCTTTCCCTTCAGATTAACACTCTCTGGTCCAAGACCGAATTCAGTCAGCTGCTTCTAGGACGCTATTAGGGGACACACTGCGGTCCTATATCCGGCTCCTCACTGGAAGACCGACGTGATACTGAAGCCCCTACCCCCGTGTATATAGAAGTAGAAGGTCACTGCTCAGATACACGAGCGGTCACCAGCAGACATCATAGCTGATCTATAGAGGATGTGGCGGCTCTGAGAAGAGCCTTTGTGTTGCGTAAGATGGAGCTGAGCAGGAGCGGAATTAACCTCCGAAGCCGTAGAGAGTGCGGCCCTGGCGTTTGAGCGCGTACACCACGTCCATAGCGGTGACGGTCTTCCTCTTGGCGTGCTCGGTGTAGGTGACGGCGTCACGGATGACGTTCTCCAGGAAAACCTTCAGGACGCCGCGAGTCTCTTCATAGATGAGACCGGAGATGCGTTTGACGCCTCCCCTGCGAGCTAGACGGCGGATTGCAGGCTTGGTGATGCCCTGGATGTTATCACGGAGCACCTTCCTGTGCCGCTTGGCACCGCCCTTTCCGAGGCCTTTTCCTCCTTTACCACGACCAGACATCCTGTAAGCTGGAGCTGAAGAGAAATATTGTACCGACTACCGCGGGGCGCGTCTTTATATAGACCTTGGGTGGAGCAGAGAGAGAACTGTCATGCATGTCACTTCCGGGGCGTTTCTCTCAGCAAATTCACATTACCAATCCCTCCCCCTCCCGCTGATTGGCTTGTCTGAGATTTTGAATTTCAGGCTCATTTTACAATACCGGCCGCTCTTTTCCCGCTTCTAGCGCGACTGCTATGTAATCTCTATCTGCCCCAAATCTAAACAAGGAACAAGCATGACGTCTTGGATTAGTATGGCGGCCGCTCGTCATCTGCCGTCAGGTTCAGGATTTGTGTGCCCGCAGATCACCCCTCAGGCCACCAGCACCACAACGGTTTTATAGAATGAATAGTGAGGACTCGGGCAGTGTTAATGGGTTTAGAAATCTGATTTACAACGGTGACCGGGACTACACCCGATGATCATGACCTCACAGAATAAGAGTAGAACTCCCCTGCGCTTGTGTTCACACCTAGCAGAGGATACCTGCTCCCCACCCTACCTGGTTTGCCTTTACAAGGAGTAGGGAACAAGGACTCCGCACACACTGGTCAGCGGTGGATCATTAGCTGCACATAACGGCGTCATTCCTCGCAGTAGCAGCGGAGGTTATTATAGGAAGAGCGATGTGCGGTCATCAGTGAGGAGTGGGGCGGGTTATCGCTACGATACAGCCGGAGAGGGAGGTGATGAATACAGCGCAGACATCCGGCATAACACATGACAGGACTGCTGAAAGGGCCGGATAACGTGAGCTAGAGACGAGGACTGGTTATAGTGTAAATGGCGCTAAGCACTGAAAGGGTTAACATGGCACCTCCACATATTAATAGCAGAGCACCGAGAAGCCAGCGGGAGAGTCGCGGTAGAATAACGGAGGAAAGGGATCCAGCTCGTTTGAGGGAGGATTTGGTGGCTCTGAAAAGAGCCTTTGTGTTGTAGTCGGTGCCGGGTTCAGACCTAAGCCCTCTCCCCCCGGATCCTGTTGAATATCTTTGGGCATGATGGTGACCCTCTTGGCGTGGATGGCGCACAGGTTGGTATCCTCAAACAGTCCGACCAGATAAGCCTCGCTGGCCTCCTGCAGAGCCATGACTGCGGAGCTCTGGAAGCGCAGATCGGTCTTGAAGTCCTGAGCGATCTCTCGCACCAGGTGCTGGAAGGGCAGCTTACGGATAAGAAGCTCGGTGGACTTCTGGTAGCGGCGGATTTCACGGAGAGCGACTGTGCCCGGGCGGTAACGATGAGGCTTCTTCACTCCGCCGGTAGCGGGAGCGCTCTTCCGTGCAGCTTTAGTAGCCAGCTGCTTGCGGGGAGCTTTCCCGCCGGTGGATTTACGCGCGGTCTGCTTTGTTCTGGCCATAGCTCTACAACAACGTGCACACTTGTAGACTGATACGAGGAGAGGAAAGAGCAGAGTATTTATACACTTGAGCGTGTCCTCATTGGTCCATGAAAGGCACACCCCTACATTCTATTGGCTTCTTCATAAAAATATGCGCCCGACAAAGCAAATGTGATATTCGCAACCAATCACCGCTCCGAAGAGGCGGACACCGGTTTACATGAAGTCCACACGCAGCTTTTACAGCAGGGGGCGTTAATGAGATCATTTCTCCAGCTCTCTGCGAAATAGTTATCATCAGTAACAGCTCACTGTATTTCCATGTCCGCAGATCACGTACACAGCGTTATATAAGAGACTACTTCCCCATCATCCCCCGCTGCAGTGGTTTTATAGATCACACAAAGGGACAATCCCCCACCCCATCCTTACACAGGACACTGTGCCCCGCATCCAGAGGCAGCATATAAGGGTCACCATCCACCACGTGTAATGAGGAGGAGGGGACATTGTGCTCTATTTACACCGGAGAGAGTGTAAACCATCGGCCTCCTTCACGTGGATCCTGTGCTGTAATCTACAAGTCTATTGCTGCCCCGGTCCTTATTCACACATTACACCTGGTGGACTGTGACCTGATAAACTCTGCCTGGATGTTACACCATAGTGACGGGACAGACACTGTGGAGGTCCGGATACAGCAGCTATGGCGTCCAGCGCAATGACCAGAAATGACACTTGTCATAGAGTAACAGGGACATGAAGCTCCTCCGTGCACACGCGATGATGGCGCCTCCTTTATCTCAGGATCGCGATGCTGTCTGTACCGGAGGAAATAGCGGCCAGTGATCATACAGCTCTGCCGGGGAGAAGGTGGTGGCTCTGAAAAGAGCCTTTGTGGGACAAGAAACGGGCGTCTCTCGGTTATTTCTTAGCCACGGTCTTCCTGGTTTTAGACGCTTTCTTTGCCGGACTCTTGGCAGCTTTGGGCGCTTTCTTTGCCGGACTCTTGCCAGCTTTCTTAGCCGGACTCTTGGCAGCTTTCTTAGCCGGACTCTTGGCAGCTTTGGGCTTGGCCGCCTTCTTTGCTGGGCTCTTGGTTATTTTCTTGGGGGCAGGTTTTGGCTTCTTGGGGCTCTTCGCCAGCTTCTTGGCAGCGGCAGGCCTCTTTGCCTTTGTCAGGCTCTTGGCCGGAGTCTTCTTCGGTGATTTGGCAGCAGCCGCCGGCTTCTTCTTGACCGCCTTGTCCTTAGTCTCCTGCTGTTTCTTGTTCAGCTTGAAGGAGCCGGAGGCGCCGCTGCCTTTCACCTGGAGCAGGGTTTCCTTGGTCACCAGAGTCTTGAGTGCCATCTTCAGGCGGCTGTTGTTCTTGTCTACATCGTATCCTCCAGCAGCCAGAGCCTTCTTCAGGGCGGCCAGAGACACCCCACTGCGCTCTTTGGAGGCGGACACGGCTTTCACGATGAGCTCGGACACGCTGGGACCGGAGGGTTTTTTGTTTTTCTTGGCGCCCCCTGCTGCAGTTTTTTTCGGCAGCTTCTTGGATTTGGCGGCCGGCTCGGCGGGAGGGACAGCGGCGGCTGGTGCGGTCTCTGCCATCGTATAACACGGGAATACACTAAAACAATAATCCTGCGAGGGAAACACTGAGGACGGAGCTGGGGGGGGCACCTCTTATATGTACAGCGGCTGCTCAGTGATTGGCTGCGATTGTCCTGAGCGTCTATTGGCTGACACTGATCACATGTCCTCCCTTTCCTCATCTGACAGGAGTGAAGCTCCGCTCTCCCCTTGTGCTTCCCTGCCCGGGATAAGAGCCCTTTACCGACTAGAAGCGGCCGGGCGAGCGGGCACTCTACGTGACTTCCCCCTCCCTGACATTCCCCCTACTCATTTCTAGCCTTCACTGGCAGAGATGCTGGGAAGGAGCCGGGAGGAGGCCCCGGGATCTCTGCCATAGTCCTGCCGATCTGCACATCGCTGTCATCGGACAAGATACATGTGTTTGCGGGAGCTCGTGCCCTCTATTCCCGGCACTTGTCACTATCACAGGGTTCTTTACCACAATGTCTAACGTGCGGGAAGCTGATTGTCCGATGCGGGGGCGACCTGGAGCTGCAGAGAGCCCAGAAGGGTAACCCGGCACAGACGCGATGTCGGAGTGTCTTCCGCCTGTCTTACTGTAACTTGGCACAGAGGAGACACCAGAAACTGCTCCACCTGTGTTACAATAACCCAGCACAGAGGAAACACCAGAGTCTGCTCTACTTATGTTACAATAACTCGGCACAGGCAGGACACCGGGGTCTGCTCCACCTGTATTACAACTTCCCAGCACAGAAAAGACACAAGTCTGCTCCTCCTTTACTAAAATAACCTGACACAGGCCAGACCCCAGAACCTGCTCCTCCAGCAGTACATTACCCGGACACAGACAGGACACTAGAGACTTCTCCACCTGTATAACTATAACCTGACACAGGCCAGACCCCAGAACCTGCTCCTCCAGCAGTACATTACCCGGACACAGACAGGACACTAGAGACTACTCCTCCTGTATAACTATAACCTGACACAGGCCAGACCCCAGAACCTGCTCCTCCAGCAGTACATTACCCGGACACAGACAGGACACTAGAGACTACTCCACCTGTATAACTATAACCTGACACAGGCCAGACCCCAGAACCTGCTCCTCCAGCAGTACATTACCCGGACACAGACAGGACACTAGAGACTACTCCACCTGTATAACTATAACCTGACACAGGCCAGACCCCAGAACCTGCTCCTCCAGCAGTACATTACCCGGACACAGACAGGACACTAGAGACTTCTCCACCTGTATAACTATAACCTGACACAGGCCAGACCCCAGAACCTGCTCCTCCAGCAGTACATTACCCGGACACAGACAGGACACTAGAGACTACTCCACCTGTATAACTATAACCTGACACAGGCCAGGCTCCAGAACCTGCTCCTCCAGCAGTACATTACCCGGACACAGACAGGACACTAGAGACTTCTCCACCTGTATAACTATAACCTGACACAGGCCAGACCCCAGAACCTGCTCCTCCAGCAGTACATTACCCGGACACAGACAGGACACTAGAGACTTCTCCACCTGTATAACTAGAACCTGGCACACCCCAGAACCTGCTCCTCCAGCAGTACATTACCCGGACACAGACAGGACACTAGAGACTACTCCACCTGTATAACTATAACCTGACACAGGCCAGACCCCAGAACCTGCTCCTCCAGCAGTACATTACCCGGACACAGACAGGACACTAGAGACTACTCCACCTGTATAACTATAACCTGGCACAGGCCAGACCCCAGAACCTGCTCCTCCAGCAGTACATTACCCGGACACAGACAGGACACTAGAGGCTTCTCCACCTGTATAACTATAACCTGACACAGGCCAGACCCCAGAACCTGCTCCTCCAGCAGTACATTACCCGGACACAGACAGGACACTAGAGACTTCTCCACCTGTATAACTATAACCTGACACAGGCCAGACCCCAGAACCTGCTCCTCCAGCAGTACATTACCCGGACACAGACAGGACACTAGAGACTTCTCCACCTGTATAACTATAACCTGACACAGGCCAGACCCCAGAACCTGCTCCTCCAGCAGTACATTACCCGGACACAGACAGGACACTAGAGACTACTCCACCTGTATAACTATAACCTGACACAGGCCAGACCCCAGAACCTGCTCCTCCAGCAGTACATTACCCGGACACAGACAGGACACTAGAGACTACTCCACCTGTATAACTATAACCTGACACAGGCCAGACCCCAGAACCTGCTCCTCCAGCAGTACATTACCCGGACACAGACAGGACACTAGAGACTACTCCACCTGTATAACTATAACCTGACACAGGCCAGACCCCAGAACCTGCTCCTCCAGCAGTACATTACCCGGACACAGACAGGACACTAGAGACTACTCCACCTGTATAACTATAACCTGACACAGGCCAGACCCCAGAACCTGCTCCTCCAGCAGTACATTACCCCGACACAGACAGGACACTAGAGACTACTCCACCTGTATAACTATAACCTGACACAGGACAGACCCCAGAACCTGCTCCTCCAGCAGTACATTACCCGGACACAGACAGGACACTAGAGACTACTCCACCTGTATAACTATAACCTGACACAGGCCAGACCCCAGAACCTGCTCCTCCAGCAGTACATTACCCGGACACAGACAGGACACTAGAGACTACTCCACCTGTATAACTAACCTGGCACAGGCCAGACCCCAGAACCTGCTCCTCCAGCAGTACATTACCCGGACACAGACAGGACACTAGAGACTACTCCACCTGTATAACTATAACCTGGCACAGGCCAGACCCCAGAACCTGCTCCTCCAGCAGTACATTACCCGGACACAGACAGGACACTAGAGACTTCTCCACCTGTATAACTATAACCTGACACAGGCCAGACCCCAGAACCTGCTCCTCCAGCAGTACATTACCCGGACACAGACAGGACACTAGAGACTACTCCACCTGTATAACTATAACCTGACACAGGCCAGACCCCAGAACCTGCTCCTCCAGCAGTACATTACCCGGACACAGACAGGACACTAGAGACTACTCCACCTGTATAACTATAACCTGACACAGGCCAGACCCCAGAACCTGCTCCTCCAGCAGTACATTACCCGGACACAGACAGGACACTAGAGACTACTCCACCTGTATAACAATAACCTGACACAGGCCAGACCCCAGAACCTGCTCCTCCAGCAGTACATTACCCGGACACAGACAGGACACTAGAGGCTTCTCCACCTGTATAACTATAACCTGACACAGGCCAGACCCCAGAACCTGCTCCTCCAGCAGTACATTACCCGGACACAGACAGGACACTAGAGACTACTCCACCTGTATAACTATAACCTGACACAGGCCAGACCCCAGAACCTGCTCCTCCAGCAGTACATTACCCGGACACAGACAGGACACTAGAGACTTCTCCACCTGTATAACTATAACCTGACAGGCCAGACCCCAGAACCTGCTCCTCCAGCAGTACATTACCCGGACAGACAGGACACTAGAGACTTCTCCACCTGTATAACTATAACCTGACACAGGCGAGACCCCAGAACCTGCTCCTCCAGCAGTACATTACCCGGACACAGACAGGACACTAGAGGCTTCTCCACCTGTATAACTATAACCTGACACAGGCCAGACCCCAGAACCTGCTCCTCCAGCAGTACATTACCCGGACACAGACAGGACACTAGAGACTACTCCACCTGTATAACTATAACCTGACACAGGCCAGACCCCAGAACCTGCTCCTCCAGCAGTACATTACCCGGACACAGACAGGACACTAGAGACTACTCCACCTGTATAACTATAACCTGACACAGGCCAGACCCCAGAACCTGCTCCTCCAGCAGTACATTACCCGGACACAGACAGGATACTAGAGACTACTCCACCTGTATAACTATAACCTGACACAGGCCAGACCCCAGAACCTGCTCCTCCAGCAGTACATTACCCGGACACAGACAGGACACTAGAAGCTTCTCCACCTGTATAACTATAACCTGGCACAGGCCAGACCCCAGAACCTGCTCCTCCAGCAGTACATTACCCGGACACAGACAGGACACTAGAGACTACTCCACCTGTATAACTATAACCTGACACAGGCCAGACCCCAGAACCTGCTCCTCCAGCAGTACATTACCCGGACACAGACAGGACACTAGAGACTACTCCACCTGTATAACTATAACCTGACACAGGCCAGACCCCAGAACCTGCTCCTCCAGCAGTACATTACCCGGACACAGACAGGACACTAGAGACTACTCCACCTGTATAACTATAACCTGACACAGGCCAGACCCCAGAACCTGCTCCTCCAGCAGTACATTACCCGGACACAGACAGGACACTAGAGACTTCTCTACCTGTATAACTATAACCTGACACAGGCCAGACCCCAGAACCTGCTCCTCCAGCAGTACATTACCCAGACACAGACAGGACACTAGAGACTACTCCACCTGTATAACTATAACCTGACACAGGCCAGACCCCAGAACCTGCTCCTCCAGCAGTACATTACCCGGACACAGACAGGACACTAGAGACTACTCCACCTGTATAACTATAACCTGACACAGGCCAGACCCCAGAACCTGCTCCTCCAGCAGTACATTACCCGGACACAGACAGGACACTAGAGACTACTCCACCTGTATAACTATAACCTGACACAGGCCAGACCCCAGAACCTGCTCCTCCAGCAGTACATTACCCGGACACAGACAGGACAGTAGAGACTTCTCCACCTGTATAACTATAACCTGACACAGGCCAGACCCCAGAACCTGCTCCTCCAGCAGTACATTACCCGGACACAGACAGGACACTAGAGGCTTCTCCACCTGTATAACTATAACCTGACACAGGCCAGACCCCAGAACCTGCTCCTCCAGCAGTACATTACCCGGACACAGACAGGACACTAGAGGCTTCTCCACCTGTATAACTATAACCTGACACAGGCCAGACCCCAGAACCTGCTCCTCCAGCAGTACATTACCCGGACACAGACAGGACACTAGAGACTTCTCCACCTGTATAACTATAACCTGACACAGGCCAGACCCCAGAACCTGCTCCTCCAGCAGTACATTACCCAGACACAGACAGGACACTAGAGACTACTCCACCTGTATAACTATAACCTGACACAGGCCAGACCCCAGAACCTGCTCCTCCAGCAGTACATTATCCGGACACAGACAGGACACTAGAGACTACTCCACCTGTATAACTATAACCTGACACAGGCCAGACCCCAGAACCTGCTCCTCCAGCAGTACATTACCCGGACACAGACAGGACACTAGAGACTTCTCCACCTGTATAACTATAACCTGACACAGGCCAGACCCCAGAACCTGCTCCTCCAGCAGTACATTACCCGGACACAGACAGGACACTAGAGACTTCTCCACCTGTATAACTATAACCTGACACACCCCAGAACCTGCTCCTCCAGCAGTACATTACCCGGACACAGACAGGACACTAGAGACTTCTCCACCTGTATAACTATAACCTGGCACAGGCCAGACCCCAGAACCTGCTCCTCCAGCAGTACATTACCCGGACACAGACAGGACACTAGAGACTACTCCACCTGTATAACTATAACCTGACACAGGCCAGACCCCAGAACCTGCTCCTCCAGCAGTACATTACCCGGACACAGACAGGACACTAGAGACTACTCCACCTGTATAACTATAACCTGACACAGGCCAGACCCCAGAACCTGCTCCTCCAGCAGTACATTACCCGGACACAGACAGGACACTAGAGGCTTCTCCACCTGTATAACTATAACCTGACACAGGCCAGACCCCAGAACCTGCTCCTCCAGCAGTACATTACCCGGACACAGACAGGACACTAGAGACTACTCCACCTGTATAACTATAACCTGACACAGGCGAGACCCCAGAACCTGCTCCTCCAGCAGTACATTACCCGGACACAGACAGGACACTAGAGACTACTCCACCTGTATAACTATAACCTGACACAGGCCAGACCCCAGAACCTGCTCCTCCAGCAGTACATTACCCGGACACAGACAGGACACTAGAGACTACTCCACCTGTATAACTATAACCTGACACAGGCCAGACCCCAGAACCTGCTCCTCCAGCAGTACATTACCCGGACACAGACAGGACACTAGAGACTACTCCACCTGTATAACTATAACCTGACACAGGCCAGACCCCAGAACCTGCTCCTCCAGCAGTACATTACCCGGACACAGACAGGACACTAGAGACTTCTCCACCTGTATAACAATAACCTGACACAGGCCAGACCCCAGAACCTGCTCCTCCAGCAGTACATTACCCGGACACAGACAGGACACTAGAGACTACTCCACCTGTATAACAATAACCTGACACAGGCCAGACCCCAGAACCTGCTCCTCCAGCAGTACATTACCCGGACACAGACAGGACACTAGAGACTACTCCACCTGTATAACTATAACCTGACACAGGCCAGACCCCAGAACCTGCTCCTCCAGCAGTACATTACCCGGACACAGACAGGACACTAGAGACTTCTCCACCTGTATAACTATAACCTGACACAGGCCAGACCCCAGAACCTGCTCCTCCAGCAGTACATTACCCGGACACAGACAGGACACTAGAGACTACTCCACCTGTATAACTATAACCTGACACAGGCCAGAACCTGCTCCTCCAGCAGTACATTACCCGGACACAGACAGGACACTAGAGGCTTCTCCACCTGTATAACTATAACCTGACACAGGCCAGACCCCAGAACCTGCTCCTCCAGCAGTACATTACCCGGACACAGACAGGACACTAGAGACTACTCCACCTGTATAACTATAACCTGACAAAGGCCAGACCCCAGAACCTGCTCCTCCAGCAGTACATTACCCGGACACAGACAGGACACTAGAGACTACTCCACCTGTATAACTATAACCTGACACAGGCCAGACCCCAGAACCTGCTCCTCCAGCAGTACATTACCCGGACACAGACAGGACACTAGAGACTTCTCCACCTGTATAACTATAACCTGACACAGGCCAGACCCCAGAACCTGCTCCTCCAGCAGTACATTACCCGGACACAGACAGGACACTAGAGACTTCTCCACCTGTATAACTATAACCTGACACAGGCCAGACCCCAGAACCTGCTCCTCCAGCAGTACATTACCCGGACACAGACAGGACACTAGAGACTTCTCCACCTGTATAACTATAACCTGACACAGGCCAGACCCCAGAACCTGCTCCTCCAGCAGTACATTACCCGGACACAGACAGGACACTAGAGACTACTCCACCTGTATAACTATAACCTGACACAGGCCAGACCCCAGAACCTGCTCCTCCAGCAGTACATTACCCGGACACAGACAGGACACTAGAGGCTTCTCCACCTGTATAACTATAACCTGACACAGGCCAGACCCCAGAACCTGCTCCTCCAGCAGTACATTACCCGGACACAGACAGGACACTAGAGGCTTCTCCACCTGTATAACTATAACCTGACACAGGCCAGACCCCAGAACCTGCTCCTCCAGCAGTACATTACCCGGACACAGACAGGACACTAGAGGCTTCTCCACCTGTATAACTATAACCTGACACAGGCCAGACCCCAGAACCTGCTCCTCCAGCAGTACATTACCCGGACACAGACAGGACACTAGAGACTACTCCACCTGTATAACTATAACCTGACACAGGCCAGACCCCAGAACCTGCTCCTCCAGCAGTACATTACCCGGACACAGACAGGACACTAGAGGCTTCTCCACCTGTATAACTATAACCTGACACAGGCCAGACCCCAGAACCTGCTCCTCCAGCAGTACATTACCCGGACACAGACAGGACACTAGAGACTACTCCACCTGTATAACTATAACCTGGCACAGGCCAGACCCCAGAACCTGCTCCTCCAGCAGTACATTACCCGGACACAGACAGGACACTAGAGACTTCTCCACATGTATAACTATAACCTGACACAGGCCAGACCCCAGAACCTGCTCCTCCAGCAGTACATTACCCGGACACAGACAGGACACTAGAGGCTTCTCCACCTGTATAACTATAACCTGACACAGGCCAGACCCCAGAACCTGCTCCTCCAGCAGTACATTACCCGGACACAGACAGGACACTAGAGACTACTCCACCTGTATAACTATAACCTGACACAGGCCAGACCCCAGAACCTGCTCCTCCAGCAGTACATTACCCGGACAGACAGGACACTAGAGACTTCTCCACCTGTATAACTATAACCTGACACAGGCGAGACCCCAGAACCTGCTCCTCCAGCAGTACATTACCCGGACACAGACAGGACACTAGAGACTACTCCACCTGTATAACTATAACCTGACACAGGCCAGACCCCAGAACCTGCTCCTCCAGCAGTACATTACCCGGACACAGACAGGACACTAGAGACTACTCCACCTGTATAACTATAACCTGGCACAGGCCAGACCCCAGAACCTGCTCCTCCAGCAGTACATTACCCGGACACAGACAGGACACTAGAGACTACTCCACCTGTATAACTATAACCTGACAAGCCAGACCCCAGAACCTGCTCCTCCAGCAGTACATTACCCGGACACAGACAGGACACTAGAGACTTCTCCACCTGTATAACTATAACCTGACACAGGCCAGACCCCAGAACCTGCTCCTCCAGCAGTACATTACCCGGACACAGACAGGACACTAGAGACTACTCCACCTGTATAACTATAACCTGACACAGGCCAGACCCCAGAACCTGCTCCTCCAGCAGTACATTACCCGGACACAGACAGGACACTAGAGGCTTCTCCACCTGTATAACTATAACCTGACACAGGCCAGACCCCAGAACCTGCTCCTCCAGCAGTACATTACCCGGACACAGACAGGACACTAGAGACTACTCCACCTGTATAACTATAACCTGACACAGGCGAGACCCCAGAACCTGCTCCTCCAGCAGTACATTACCCGGACACAGACAGGACACTAGAGACTACTCCACCTGTATAACTATAACCTGACACAGGCCAGACCCCAGAACCTGCTCCTCCAGCAGTACATTACCCGGACACAGACAGGACACTAGAGACTACTCCACCTGTATAACTATAACCTGACACAGGCCAGACCCCAGAACCTGCTCCTCCAGCAGTACATTACCCGGACACAGACAGGACACTAGAGACTACTCCACCTGTATAACTATAACCTGACACAGGCCAGACCCCAGAACCTGCTCCTCCAGCAGTACATTACCCGGACACAGACAGGACACTAGAGACTACTCCACCTGTATAACTATAACCTGACACAGGCCAGACCCCAGAACCTGCTCCTCCAGCAGTACATTACCCGGACACAGACAGGACACTAGAGACTACTCCACCTGTATAACTATAACCTGGCACACCCCAGAACCTGCTCCTCCAGCAGTACATTACCCGGACACAGACAGGACACTAGAGACTACTCCACCTGTATAACTATAACCTGACACAGGCCAGACCCCAGAACCTGCTCCTCCAGCAGTACATTACCCGGACACAGACAGGACACTAGAGACTACTCCATCTGTATAACTATAACCTGACACAGGCCAGACCCCAGAACCTGCTCCTCCAGCAGTACATTACCCGGACACAGACAGGACACTAGAGACTACTCCACCTGTATAACTATAACCTGACACAGGCCAGACCCCAGAACCTGCTCCTCCAGCAGTACATTACCCGGACACAGACAGGACACTAGAGACTTCTCCACCTGTATAACTATAACCTGACACAGGCCAGACCCCAGAACCTGCTCCTCCAGCAGTACATTACCCGGACACAGACAGGACACTAGAGACTACTCCACCTGTATAACTATAACCTGGCACAGGCCAGACCCCAGAACCTGCTCCTCCAGCAGTACATTACCCGGACACAGACAGGACACTAGAGACTACTCCACCTGTATAACTATAACCTGACACAGGCCAGACCCCAGAACCTGCTCCTCCAGCAGTACATTACCCGGACACAGACAGGACACTAGAGACTACTCCACCTGTATAACTATAACCTGACACAGGCCAGACCCCAGAACCTGCTCCTCCAGCAGTACATTACCGGGACACAGACAGGACACTAGAGACTACTCCACCTGTATAACTATAACCTGACACAGGCCAGACCCCAGAACCTGCTCCTCCAGCAGTACATTACCCGGACACAGACAGGGCACTAGAGACTTCTCCACCTGTATAACTATAACCTGACACAGGCCAGACCCCAGAACCTGCTCCTCCAGCAGTACATTACCCGGACACAGACAGGACACTAGAGACTACTCCACCTGTATAACTATAACCTGACACAGGCCAGACCCCAGAACCTGCTCCTCCAGCAGTACATTACCCGGACACAGACAGGACACTAGAGGCTACTCCACCTGTATAACTATAACCTGACACAGGCCAGACCCCAGAACCTGCTCCTCCAGCAGTACATTACCCGGACACAGACAGGACACTAGAGACTACTCCACCTGTATAACTATAACCTGGCACAGGCCAGACCCCAGAACCTGCTCCTCCAGCAGTACATTACCCGGACACAGACAGGACACTAGAGACTTCTCCACCTGTATAACTATAACCTGACACAGGCCAGACCCCAGAACCTGCTCCTCCAGCAGTACATTACCCGGACACAGACAGGACACTAGAGACTTCTCCACCTGTATAACTATAACCTGACACAGGCCAGACCCCAGAACCTGCTCCTCCAGCAGTACATTACCCGGACACAGACAGGACACTAGAGGCTTCTCCACCTGTATAACTATAACCTGACACAGGCCAGACCCCAGAACCTGCTCCTCCAGCAGTACATTACCCGGACACAGACAGGACACTAGAGGCTTCTCCACCTGTATAACTATAACCTGACACAGGCCAGACCCCAGAACCTGCTCCTCCAGCAGTACATTACCCGGACACAGACAGGACACTAGAGGCTACTCCACCTGTATAACTATAACCTGACACAGGCCAGACCCCAGAACCTGCTCCTCCAGCAGTACATTACCCGGACACAGACAGGACACTAGAGGCTTCTCCACCTGTATAACTATAACCTGACACAGGCCAGACCCCAGAACCTGCTCCTCCAGCAGTACATTACCCGGACACAGACAGGACACTAGAGACTTCTCCACCTGTATAACTATAACCTGACACAGGCCAGACCCCAGAACCTGCTCCTCCAGCAGTACATTACCCGGACACAGACAGGACACTAGAGACTACTCCACCTGTATAACTATAACCTGACACAGGCCAGACCCCAGAACCTGCTCCTCCAGCAGTACATTACCCGGACACAGACAGGACACTAGAGACTACTCCACCTGTATAACTATAACCTGACACAGGCCAGACCCCAGAACCTGCTCCTCCAGCAGTACATTACCCGGACACAGACAGGACACTAGAGACTTCTCCACCTGTATAACTATAACCTGACACAGGCCAGACCCCAGAACCTGCTCCTCCAGCAGTACATTACCCGGACACAGACAGGACACTAGAGACTTCTCCACCTGTATAACTATAACCTGACACAGGCCAGACCCCAGAACCTGCTCCTCCAGCAGTACATTACCCGGACACAGACAGGACACTAGAGACTACTCCACCTGTATAACTATAACCTGACACAGGCCAGACCCCAGAACCTGCTCCTCCAGCAGTACATTACCCGGACACAGACAGGACACTAGAGACTACTCCACCTGTATAACTATAACCTGACACAGGCCAGACCCCAGAACCTGCTCCTCCAGCAGTACATTACCCGGACACAGACAGGACACTAGAGACTACTCCACCTGTATAACTATAACCTGACACAGGCCAGACCCCAGAACCTGCTCCTCCAGCAGTACATTACCCGGACACAGACAGGACACTAGAGACTACTCCACCTGTATAACTATAACCTGGCACAGGCCAGACCCCAGAACCTGCTCCTCCAGCAGTACATTACCCGGACACAGACAGGACACTAGAGACTACTCCACCTGTATAACTATAACCTGACACACCCCAGAACCTGCTCCTCCAGCAGTACATTACCCGGACACAGACAGGACACTAGAGACTACTCCACCTGTATAACTATAACCTGACACAGGTCAGACCCCAGAACCTGCTCCTCCAGCAGTACATTACCCGGACACAGACAGGACACTAGAGACTTCTCCACCTGTATAACTATAACCTGACACAGGCCAGACCCCAGAACCTGCTCCTCCAGCAGTACATTACCCGGACACAGACAGGACACTAGAGACTACTCCACCTGTATAACTATAACCTGGCACAGGCCAGACCCCAGAACCTGCTCCTCCAGCAGTACATTACCCGGACACAGACAGGACACTAGAGACTTCTCCACCTGTATAACTATAACCTGACACAGGCCAGACCCCAGAACCTGCTCCTCCAGCAGTACATTACCCGGACACAGACAGGACACTAGAGACTTCTCCACCTGTATAACTATAACCTGACACAGGCGAGACCCCAGAACCTGCTCCTCCAGCAGTACATTACACGGACACAGACAGGACACTAGAGACTTCTCCACCTGTATAACTATAACCTGACACAGGCCAGACCCCAGAACCTGCTCCTCCAGCAGTACATTACCCGGACACAGACAGGACACTAGAGACTACTCCACCTGTATAACTATAACCTGGCACAGGCCAGACCCCAGAACCTGCTCCTCCAGCAGTACATTACCCGGACACAGACAGGACACTAGAGACTACTCCACCTGTATAACAATAACCTGACACAGGCCAGACCCCAGAACCTGCTCCTCCAGCAGTACATTACCCGGACACAGACAGGACACTAGAGACTTCTCCACCTGTATAACTATAACCTGACACAGGCGAGACCCCAGAACCTGCTCCTCCAGCAGTACATTACCCGGACACAGACAGGACACTAGAGACTACTCCACCTGTATAACTATAACCTGACACAGGCCAGACCCCAGAACCTGCTCCTCCAGCAGTACATTACCCGGACACAGACAGGACACTAGAGACTACTCCACCTGTATAACTATAACCTGGCACAGGCCAGACCCCAGAACCTGCTCCTCCAGCAGTACATTACCCGGACACAGACAGGACACTAGAGACTTCTCCACCTGTATAACTATAACCTGACACAGGCCAGACCCCAGAACCTGCTCCTCCAGCAGTACATTACCCGGACATAGACAGGACACTAGAGACTACTCCACCTGTATAACTATAACCTGACACAGGCCAGACCCCAGAACCTGCTCCTCCAGCAGTACATTACCCGGACACAGACAGGACACTAGAGACTACTCCACCTGTATAACTATAACCTGACACAGGCCAGACCCCAGAACCTGCTCCTCCAGCAGTACATTACCCGGACACAGACAGGACACTAGAGACTACTCCACCTGTATAACTATAACCTGGCACAGGCCAGACCCCAGAACCTGCTCCTCCAGCAGTACATTACCCGGACACAGACAGGACACTAGAGACTTCTCCACCTGTATAACTATAACCTGACACAGGCCAGACCCCAGAACCTGCTCCTCCAGCAGTACATTACCCGGACATAGACAGGACACTAGAGACTACTCCACCTGTATAACTATAACCTGACACAGGCCAGACCCCAGAACCTGCTCCTCCAGCAGTACATTACCCGGACACAGACAGGACACTAGAGACTACTCCACCTGTATAACTATAACCTGACACAGGCCAGACCCCAGAACCTGCTCCTCCAGCAGTACATTACCCGGACACAGACAGGACACTAGAGGCTACTCCACCTGTATAACTATAACCTGACAGGCCAGACCCCAGAACCTGCTCCTCCAGCAGTACATTACCCGGACACAGACAGGACACTAGAGACTACTCCACCTGTATAACTATAACCTGACACAGGCCAGACCCCAGAACCTGCTCCTCCAGCAGTACATTACCCGGACACAGACAGGACACTAGAGACTACTCCACCTGTATAACTATAACCTGACACAGGCCAGACCCCAGAACCTGCTCCTCCAGCAGTACATTACCCGGACACAGACAGGACACTAGAGGCTTCTCCACCTGTATAACTATAACCTGACACAGGCCAGACCCCAGAACCTGCTCCTCCAGCAGTACATTACCCGGACACAGACAGGACACTAGAGGCTACTCCACCTGTATAACTATAACCTGACACAGGCCAGACCCCAGAACCTGCTCCTCCAGCAGTACATTACCCGGACACAGACAGGACACTAGAGACTTCTCCACCTGTATAACTATAACCTGACACAGGCCAGACCCCAGAACCTGCTCCTCCAGCAGTACATTACCCGGACACAGACAGGACACTAGAGGCTTCTCCACCTGTATAACTATAACCTGACACAGGCCAGACCCCAGAACCTGCTCCTCCAGCAGTACATTACCCGGACACAGAGAGGACACTAGAGACTACTCCACCTGTATAACTATAACCTGACACAGGCCAGACCCCAGAACCTGCTCCTCCAGCAGTACATTACCCGGACACAGACAGGACACTAGAGACTGCTCCACCTGTATAACTATAACCTGACACAGGCCAGACCCCAGAACCTGCTCCTCCAGCAGTACATTACCCGGACACAGACAGGACACTAGAGACTTCTCCACCTGTATAACTATAACCTGACACAGGCCAGACCCCAGAACCTGCTCCTCCAGCAGTACATTACCCGGACACAGACAGGACACTAGAGACTTCTCCACCTGTATAACTATAACCTGGCACATGCCAGACCCCAGAACCTGCTCCTCCAGCAGTACATTACCCGGACACAGACAGGACACTAGAGACTACTCCACCTGTATAACTATAACCTGACACAGGCCAGACCCCAGAACCTGCTCCTCCAGCAGTACATTACCCGGACACAGACAGGACACTAGAGACTACTCCACCTGTATAACTATAACCTGACACAGGCCAGACCCCAGAACCTGCTCCTCCAGCAGTACATTACCCGGACACAGACAGGACACTAGAGACTACTCCACCTGTATAACTATAACCTGACACAGGCCAGACCCCAGAACCTGCTCCTCCAGCAGTACATTACCCGGACACAGACAGGACACTAGAGACTACTCCACCTGTATAACTATAACCTGACACAGGCCAGACCCCAGAACCTGCTCCTCCAGCAGTACATTACCCGGACACAGACAGGACACTAGAGACTTCTCCACCTGTATAACTATAACCTGACACAGGCCAGACCCCAGAACCTGCTCCTCCAGCAGTACATTACCCGGACACAGACAGGACACTAGAGACTTCTCCACCTGTATAACTATAACCTGACACAGGCCAGACCCCAGAACCTGCTCCTCCAGCAGTACATTACCCGGACACAGACAGGACACTAGAGACTACCCCACCTGTATAACTATAACCTGACACAGGCCAGACCCCAGAACCTGCTCCTCCAGCAGTACATTACCCGGACACAGACAGGACACTAGAGACTACTCCACCTGTATAACTATAACCTGACACAGGCCAGACCCCAGAACCTGCTCCTCCAGCAGTACATTACCCGGACACAGACAGGACACTAGAGACTACTCCACCTGTATAACTATAACCTGACACAGGCCAGACCCCAGAACCTGCTCCTCCAGCAGTACATTACCCGGACACAGACAGGACACTAGAGACTACTCCACCTGTATAACTATAACCTGGCACAGGCCAGACCCCAGAACCTGCTCCTCCAGCAGTACATTACCCGGACACAGACAGGACACTAGAGGCTTCTCCACCTGTATAACTATAACCTGACACAGGCGAGACCCCAGAACCTGCTCCTCCAGCAGTACATTACCCGGATACAGACAGGACACTAGAGGCTTCTCCACCTGTATAACAATAACCTGGCACAGGCCAGACCCCAGAACCTGCTCCTCCAGCAGTACATTACCCGGACACAGACAGGACACTAGAGACTACTCCACCTGTATAACTATAACCTGACACAGGCCAGACCCCAGAACCTGCTCCTCCAGCAGTACATTACCCGGACACAGACAGGACACTAGAGACTACTCCACCTGTATAACTATAACCTGACACAGGCCAGACCCCAGAACCTGCTCCTCCAGCAGTACATTACCCGGACACAGACAGGACACTAGAGACTACTCCACCTGTATAACTATAACCTGACACAGGCCAGACCCCAGAACCTGCTCCTCTAGCAGTACATTACCCGGACACAGACAGGACACTAGAGACTACTCCACCTGTATAACTATAACCTGACACAGGCCAGACCCCAGAACCTGCTCCTCCAGCAGTACATTACCCGGACACAGACAGGACACTAGAGACTACTCCACCTGTATAACTATAACCTGACACAGGCCAGACCCCAGAACCTGCTCCTCCAGCAGTACATTACCCGGACACAGACAGGACACTAGAGACTACTCCACCTGTATAACTATAACCTGACACAGGCCAGACCCCAGAACCTGCTCCTCCAGCAGTACATTACCCGGATACAGACAGGACACTAGAGACTACTCCACCTGTATAACTATAACCTGACACAGGCCAGACCCCAGAACCTGCTCCTCCAGCAGTACATTACCCGGACACAGACAGGACACTAGAGACTACTCCACCTGTATAACTATAACCTGACACAGGCCAGACCCCAGAACCTGCTCCTCCAGCAGTACATTACCCGGACACAGACAGGACACTAGAGACTACTCCACCTGTATAACTATAACCTGACACAGGCCAGACCCCAGAACCTGCTCCTCCAGCAGTACATTACCCGGACACAGACAGGACACTAGAGACTACTCCACCTGTATAACTATAACCTGACACAGGCCAGACCCCAGAACCTGCTCCTCCAGCAGTACATTACCCGGACACAGACAGGACACTAGAGACTACTCCACCTGTATAACTATAACCTGACACAGGCCAGAACTCAGAACCTGCTCCTCCAGCAGTACATTACCCGGACACAGGCAGGACACTAGAGACTACTCCACCTGTATAACTATAACCTGACACAGGCCAGACCCCAGAACCTGCTCCTCCAGCAGTACATTACCCGGACACAGACAGGACACTAGAGGCTTCTCCACCTGTATAACAATAACCTGACACAGGCCAGACCCCAGAACCTGCTCCTCCAGCAGTACATTACCCGGACACAGACAGGACACTAGAGACTACTCCACCTGTATAACTATAACCTGACACAGGCCAGACCCCAGAACCTGCTCCTCCAGCAGTACATTACCCGGACACAGACAGGACACTAGAGACTACTCCACCTGTATAACTATAACCTGACACAGGCCAGACCCCAGAACCTGCTCCTCCAGCAGTACATTACCCGGACACAGACAGGACACTAGAGACTTCTCCACCTGTATAATTATAACCTGACACAGGCCCTACCCCAGAAACTGCTCCTCCAGCAGTACATTACCCGGACACAGACAGGACACTAGAGACTTCTCCACCTGTATAACTATAACCTGACACAGGCCAGACCCCAGAACCTGCTCCTCCAGCAGTACATTACCCGGACACAGACAGGACACTAGAGACTACTCCACCTGTATAACTATAACCTGACACAGGCCAGACCCCAGAACCTGCTCCTCCAGCAGTACATTACCCGGACACAGACAGGACACTAGAGACTACTCCACCTGTATAACTATAACCTGACACAGGCCAGACCCCAGAACCTGCTCCTCCAGCAGTACATTACCCGGACACAGACAGGACACTAGAGACTACTCCACCTGTATAACTATAACCTGACACAGGCCAGACCCCAGAACCTGCTCCTCCAGCAGTACAGTACCCGGACACAGACAGGACACTAGAGGCTTCTCCACCTGTATAACTATAACCTGACACAGGCCAG
The DNA here is from genome assembly GCF_050947455.1 of Rhinoderma darwinii. NCBI lineage: Eukaryota > Metazoa > Chordata > Amphibia > Anura > Rhinodermatidae > Rhinoderma > Rhinoderma darwinii. The sequence goes on from NW_027463788.1 coordinate 57,687, forward strand.
ACCCCAGAACCTGCTCCTCCAGCAGTACATTACCCGGACACAGACAGGACACTAGAGGCTTCTCCACCTGTATAACAATAACCTGACACAGGCCAGACCCCAGAACCTGCTCCTCCAGCAGTACATTACCCGGACACAGACAGGACACTAGAGACTACTCCACCTGTATAACTATAACCTGACACAGGCCAGACCCCAGAACCTGCTCCTCCAGCAGTACATTACCCGGACACAGACAGGACACTAGAGACTACTCCACCTGTATAACTATAACCTGACACAGGCCAGACCCCAGAACCTGCTCCTCCAGCAGTACATTACCCGGACACAGACAGGACACTAGAGACTACTCCACCTGTATAACTATAACCTGACACAGGCCAGACCCCAGAACCTGCTCCTCCAGCAGTACATTACCCGGACACAGACAGGACACTAGAGACTACTCCACCTGTATAACTATAACCTGACAAAGGCCAGACCCCAGAACCTGCTCCTCCAGCAGTACATTACCCGGACATAGACAGGACACTAGAGACTACTCCACCTGTATAACTATAACCTGACACAGGCCAGACCCCAGAACCTGCTCCTCCAGCAGTACATTACCCGGACACAGACAGGACACTAGAGACTTCTCCACCTGTATAACTATAACCTGACACAGGCCAGACCCCAGAACCTGCTCCTCCAGCAGTACATTACCCGGACACAGACAGGACACTAGAGACTACTCCACCTGTATAACTATAACCTGACACAGGCCAGACCCCAGAACCTGCTCCTCCAGCAGTACATTACCCGGACACAGACAGGACACTAGAGACTACTCCACCTGTATAACTATAACCTGACACAGGCCAGACCCCAGAACCTGCTCCTCCAGCAGTACATTACCCGGACACAGACAGGACACTAGAGACTACTCCACCTGTATAACTATAACCTGACACAGGCCAGACCCCAGAACCTGCTCCTCCAGCAGTACATTACCCGGACACAGACAGGACACTAGAGACTACTCCACCTGTATAACTATAACCTGACACAGGCCAGACCCCAGAACCTGCTCCTCCAGCAGTACATTACCCGGACACAGACAGGACACTAGAGACTACTCCACCTGTATAACAATAACCTGACACAGGCCAGACCCCAGAACCTGCTCCTCCAGCAGTACATTACCCGGACACAGACAGGACACTAGAGACTACTCCACCTGTATAACTATAACCTGACACAGGCGAGACCCCAGAACCTGCTCCTCCAGCAGTACATTACCCGGACACAGACAGGACACTAGAGACTACTCCACCTGTATAACAATAACCTGACACAGGCCAGACCCCAGAACCTGCTCCTCCAGCAGTACATTACACGGACACAGACAGGACACTAGAGACTTCTCCACCTGTATAACTATAACCTGACACAGGCCAGACCCCAGAACCTGCTCCTCCAGCAGTACATTACCCGGACACAGACAGGACACTAGAGACTACTCCACCTGTATAACTATAACCTGGCACAGGCCAGACCCCAGAACCTGCTCCTCCAGCAGTACATTACCCGGACACAGACAGGACACTAGAGACTACTCCACCTGTATAACTATAACCTGACACAGGCGAGACCCCAGAACCTGCTCCTCCAGCAGTACATTACACGGACACAGACAGGACACTAGAGACTTCTCCACCTGTATAACTATAACCTGACACAGGCCAGACCCCAGAACCTGCTCCTCCAGCAGTACATTACCCGGACACAGACAGGACACTAGAGACTACTCCACCTGTATAACTATAACCTGGCACAGGCCAGACCCCAGAACCTGCTCCTCCAGCAGTACATTACCCGGACACAGACAGGACACTAGAGACTTCTCCACCTGTATAACTATAACCTGACACAGGCCAGACCCCAGAACCTGCTCCTCCAGCAGTACATTACCCGGACACAGACAGGACACTAGAGGCTTCTCCACCTGTATAACTATAACCTGACACAGGCCAGACCCCAGAACCTGCTCCTCCAGCAGTACATTACCCGGACACAGACAGGACACTAGAGACTACTCCACCTGTATAACTATAACCTGACACAGGCCAGACCCCAGAACCTGCTCCTCCAGCAGTACATTACCCGGACACAGACAGGACACTAGAGGCTTCTCCACCTGTATAACTATAACCTGACACAGGCCAGACCCCAGAACCTGCTCCTCCAGCAGTACATTACCCGGACACAGACAGGACACTAGAGACTACTCCACCTGTATAACTATAACCTGACACAGGCCAGACCCCAGAACCTGCTCCTCCAGCAGTACATTACCCGGACACAGACAGGACACTAGAGACTACTCCACCTGTATAACTATAACCTGACACAGGCCAGACCCCAGAACCTGCTCCTCCAGCAGTACATTACCCGGACACAGACAGGACACTAGAGACTACTCCACCTGTATAACAATAACCTGACACAGGCCAGACCCCAGAACCTGCTCCTCCAGCAGTACATTACCCGGACACAGACAGGACACTAGAGGCTTCTCCACCTGTATAACAATAACCTGACACAGGCCAGACCCCAGAACCTGCTCCTCCAGCAGTACATTACCCGGACACAGACAGGACACTAGAGACTACTCCACCTGTATAACTATAACCTGACACAGGCCAGACCCCAGAACCTGCTCTTCCAGCAGTACATTACCCGGACACAGACAGGACACTAGAGACTACTCCACCTGTATAACTATAACCTGACACAGGCCAGACCCCAGAACCTGCTCCTCCAGCAGTACATTACCCGGACACAGACAGGACACTAGAGACTTCTCCACCTGTATAACTATAACCTGACACAGGCCAGACCCCAGAACCTGCTCCTCCAGCAGTACATTACCCGGACACAGACAGGACACTAGAGACTTCTCCACCTGTATAACTATAACCTGACACAGGCCAGACCCCAGAACCTGCTCCTCCAGCAGTACATTACCCGGACACAGACAGGACACTAGAGACTACTCCACCTGTATAACTATAACCTGACACAGGCCAGACCCCAGAACCTGCTCCTCCAGCAGTACATTACCCGGATACAGACAGGACACTAGAGACTACTCCACCTGTATAACTATAACCTGACACAGGCCAGACCCCAGAACCTGCTCCTCCAGCAGTACATTACCCGGACACAGACAGGACACTAGAGACTTCTCCACCTGTATAACTATAACCTGACACAGGCCAGACCCCAGAACCTGCTCCTCCAGCAGTACATTACCCGGACACAGACAGGACACTAGAGACTACTCCACCTGTATAACTATAACCTGGCACACCCCAGAACCTGCTCCTCCAGCAGTACATTACCCGGACACAGACAGGACACTAGAGACTACTCCACCTGTATAACTATAACCTGGCACAGGCCAGACCCCAGAACCTGCTCCTCCAGCAGTACATTACCCGGACACAGACAGGACACTAGAGACTACTCCACCTGTATAACTATAACCGGACACAGGCCAGACCCCAGAACCTGCTCCTCCAGCAGTACATTACCCGGACACAGACAGGACACTAGAGACTTCTCCACCTGTATAACTATAACCTGACACAGGCCAGAACTCAGAACCTGCTCCTCCAGCAGTACATTACCCGGACACAGGCAGGACACTAGAGACTACTCCACCTGTATAACTATAACCTGACACAGGCCAGACCCCAGAACCTGCTCCTCCAGCAGTACATTACCCGGACACAGACAGGACACTAGAGGCTTCTCCACCTGTATAACAATAACCTGACACAGGCCAGACCCCAGAACCTGCTCCTCCAGCAGTACATTACCCGGACACAGACAGGACACTAGAGACTACTCCACCTGTATAACTATAACCTGACACAGGCCAGACCCCAGAACCTGCTCCTCCAGCAGTACATTACCCGGACACAGACAGGACACTAGAGACTACTCCACCTGTATAACTATAACCTGACACAGGCCAGACCCCAGAACCTGCTCCTCCAGCAGTACATTACCCGGACACAGACAGGACACTAGAGACTTCTCCACCTGTATAACTATAACCTGACACAGGCCAGACCCCAGAACCTGCTCCTCCAGCAGTACATTACCCGGACACAGACAGGACACTAGAGACTACTCCACCTGTATAACTATAACCTGACACAGGCCAGACCCCAGAACCTGCTCCTCCAGCAGTACATTACCCGGACACAGACAGGACACTAGAGACTACTCCACCTGTATAACTGACACAGGCCAGACCCCAGAACCTGCTCCTCCAGCAGTACATTACCCGGACACAGACAGGACACTAGAGACTACTCCACCTGTATAACTATAACCTGACACAGGCCAGACCCCAGAACCTGCTCCTCCAGCAGTACATTACCCGGACACAGACAGGACACTAGAGACTTCTCCACCTGTATAACTATAACCTGACACAGGCCAGACCCCAGAACCTGCTCCTCCAGCAGTACATTACCCGGACACAGACAGGACACTAGAGACTACTCCACCTGTATAACTATAACCTGACAGGCCAGACCCCAGAACCTGCTCCTCCAGCAGTACATTACCCGGACACAGACAGGACACTAGAGACTACTCCACCTGTATAACTATAACCTGACACAGGCCAGACCCCAGAACCTGCTCCTCCAGCAGTACATTACCCGGACACAGACAGGACACTAGAGACTACTCCACCTGTATAACTATAACCTGACACAGGCCAGACCCCAGAACCTGCTCCTCCAGCAGTACATTACCCGGACACAGACAGGACACTAGAGACTACTCCACCTGTATAACTATAACCTGACACAGGCCAGACCCCAGAACCTGCTCCTCCAGCAGTACATTACCCGGACACAGACAGGACACTAGAGGCTTCTCCACCTGTATAACAATAACCTGACACAGGCCAGACCCCAGAACCTGCTCCTCCAGCAGTACATTACCCGGACACAGACAGGACACTAGAGACTACTCCACCTGTATAACTATAACCTGACACAGGCCAGACCCCAGAACCTGCTCTTCCAGCAGTACATTACCCGGACACAGACAGGACACTAGAGACTACTCCACCTGTATAACTATAACCTGACACAGGCCAGACCCCAGAACCTGCTCTTCCAGCAGTACATTACCCGGACACAGACAGGACACTAGAGACTACTCCACCTGTATAACTATAACCTGACACAGGCCAGACCCCAGAACCTGCTCCTCCAGCAGTACATTACCCGGATACAGACAGGACACTAGAGACTACTCCACCTGTATAACTATAACCTGACACAGGCCAGACCCCAGAACCTGCTCCTCCAGCAGTACATTACCCGGACACAGACAGGACACTAGAGACTTCTCCACCTGTATAACTATAACCTGACACAGGCCAGACCCCAGAACCTGCTCCTCCAGCAGTACATTACCCGGACACAGACAGGACACTAGAGACTACTCCACCTGTATAACTATAACCTGACACAGGCCAGACCCCAGAACCTGCTCCTCCAGCAGTACATTACCCGGACACAGACAGGACACTAGAGACTACTCCACCTGTATAACTATAACCTGACACAGGCCAGACCCCAGAACCTGCTCCTCCAGCAGTACATTACCCGGACACAGACAGGACACTAGAGACTACTCCACCTGTATAACTATAACCTGACACAGGCCAGACCCCAGAACCTGCTCCTCCAGCAGTACATTACCCGGACACAGACGGGACACTAGAGACTACTCCACCTGTATAACTATAACCTGACACAGGCCAGACCCCAGAACCTGCTCCTCCAGCAGTACATTACCCGGACACAGACAGGACACTAGAGACTACTCCACCTGTATAACTATAACCTGACACAGGCCAGACCCCAGAACCTGCTCCTCCAGCAGTACATTACCCGGACACAGACAGGACACTAGAGACTTCTCCACCTGTATAACTATAACCTGACACAGGCCAGACCCCAGAACCTGCTCCTCCAGCAGTACATTACCCGGACACAGACAGGACACTAGAGACTTCTCCACCTGAATAACTATAACCTGACACAGGCCAGACCCCAGAACCTGCTCCTCCAGCAGTACATTACCCGGACACAGACAGGACACTAGAGACTTCTCCACCTGTATAACTATAACCTGACACAGGCCAGACCCCAGAACCTGCTCCTCCAGCAGTACATTACCCGGACACAGACAGGACACTAGAGACTACTCCACCTGTATAACTATAACCTGACACAGGCCAGACCTCAGAACCTGCTCCTCCAGCAGTACATTACCCGGACATAGACAGGACACTAGAGACTACTCCACCTGTATAACAATAACCTGACACAGGCCAGACCCCAGAACCTGCTCCTCCAGCAGTACATTACCCGGACACAGACAGGACACTAGAGACTACTCCACCTGTATAACAATAACCTGACACAGGCCAGACCCCAGAACCTGCTCCTCCAGCAGTACATTACCCGGACACAGACAGGACACTAGAGGCTTCTCCACCTGTATAACTATAGCCTGACACAGGCCAGACCCCAGAACCTGCTCCTCCAGCAGTACATTACCCGGACACAGACAGGACACTAGAGGCTTCTCCACCTGTATAACAATAACCTGACACAGGCCAGACCCCAGAACCTGCTCCTCCAGCAGTACATTACCCGGACACAGACAGGACACTAGAGACTACTCCACCTGTATAACTATAACCTGACACAGGCCAGACCCCAGAACCTGCTCCTCCAGCAGTACATTACCCGGACACAGACAGGACACTAGAGACTACTCCACCTGTATAACTATAACCTGACACAGACCAGACCCCAGAACCTGCTCCTCCAGCAGTACATTACCCGGACACAGACAGGACACTAGAGACTTCTCCACCTGTATAACTATAACCTGACACAGGCCAGACCCCAGAACCTGCTCCTCCAGCAGTACATTACCCGGACACAGACAGGACACTAGAGACTACTCCACCTGTATAACTATAACCTGACACAGGCCAGACCCCAGAACCTGCTCCTCCAGCAGTACATTACCCGGACACAGACAGGACACTAGAGACTACTCCACCTGTATAACTATAACCTGACACAGGCCAGACCCCAGAACCTGCTCCTCCAGCAGTACATTACCCGGACACAGACAGGACACTAGAGACTACTCCACCTGTATAACTATAACCTGACACAGGCCAGACCCCAGAACCTGCTCCTCCAGCAGTACATTACCCGGACACAGACAGGACACTAGAGGCTACTCCACCTGTATAACTATAACCTGACACAGGCCAGACCCCAGAACCTGCTCCTCCAGCAGTACATTACCCGGACACAGACAGGACACTAGAGGCTACTCCACCTGTATAACTATAACCTGACACAGGCCAGACCCCAGAACCTGCTCCTCCAGCAGTACATTACCCGGACACAGACAGGACACTAGAGACTACTCCACCTGTATAACTATAACCTGACACAGGCCAGACCCCAGAACCTGCTCCTCCAGCAGTACATTACCCGGACACAGACAGGACACTAGAGACTTCTCCACCTGTATAACTATAACCTGACACAGGCCAGACCCCAGAACCTGCTCCTCCAGCAGTACATTACCCGGACACAGACAGGACACTAGAGACTACTCCACCTGTATAACTATAACCTGACACAGGACAGACCCCAGAACCTGCTCCTCCAGCAGTACATTACCCGGACACAGACAGGACACTAGAGGCTTCTCCACCTGTATAACTATAACCTGGCACAGGCCAGACCCCAGAACCTGCTCCTCCAGCAGTACATTACCCGGACACAGACAGGACACTAGAGGCTACTCCACCTGTATAACTATAACCTGACACAGGCCAGACCCCAGAACCTGCTCCTCCAGCAGTACATTACCCGGACACAGACAGGACACTAGAGACTTCTCCACCTGTATAACTATAACCTGACACAGGCCAGACCCCAGAACCTGCTCCTCCAGCAGTACATTACCCGGACACAGACAGGACACTAGAGACTACTCCACCTGTATAACTATAACCTGACACAGGCCAGACCCCAGAACCTGCTCCTCCAGCAGTACATTACCCGGACACAGACAGGACACTAGAGACTTCTCCACCTGTATAACTATAACCTGACACAGGCCAGACCCCAGAACCTGCTCCTCCAGCAGTACATTACCCGGACACAGACAGGACACTAGAGACTTCTCCACCTGTATAACAATAACCTGACACAGGCCAGACCCCAGAACCTGCTCCTCCAGCAGTACATTACCCGGACACAGACAGGACACTAGAGACTACTCCACCTGTATAACTATAACCTGACACAGGCCAGACCCCAGAACCTGCTCCTCCAGCAGTACATTACCCGGACACAGACAGGACACTAGAGACTTCTCCACCTGTATAACTATAACCTGACACAGGCCAGACCCCAGAACCTGCTCCTCCAGCAGTACATTACCCGGACACAGACAGGACACTAGAGACTACTCCACCTGTATAACTATAACCTGACACAGGCCAGACCCCAGAACCTGCTCCTCCAGCAGTACATTACCCGGACACAGACAGGACACTAGAGACTACTCCACCTGTATAACTATAACCTGACACAGGCCAGACCCCAGAACCTGCTCCTCCAGCAGTACATTACCCGGACACAGACAGGACACTAGAGACTACTCCACCTGTATAACTATAACCTGACACAGGCCAGACCCCAGAACCTGCTCCTCCAGCAGTACATTACCCGGACACAGACAGGACACTAGAGACTACTCCACCTGTATAACTATAACCTGACACAGGCCAGACCCCAGAACCTGCTCCTCCAGCAGTACATTACCCGGACACAGACAGGACACTAGAGACTACTCCACCTGTATAACAATAACCTGACACAGGCCAGACCCCAGAACCTGCTCCTCCAGCAGTACATTACCCGGACACAGACAGGACACTAGAGACTTCTCCACCTGTATAACTATAACCTGACACAGGCCAGACCCCAGAACCTGCTCCTCCAGCAGTACATTACCCGGACACAGACAGGACACTAGAGACTTCTCCACCTGTATAACTATAACCTGACACAGGCCAGACCCCAGAACCTGCTCCTCCAGCAGTACATTACCCGGACACAGACAGGACACTAGAGGCTTCTCCACCTGTATAACTATAACCTGACACAGGCCAGACCCCAGAACCTGCTCCTCCAGCAGTACATTACCCGGACACAGACAGGACACTAGAGACTACTCCACCTGTATAACAATAACCTGACACAGGCCAGACCCCAGAACCTGCTCCTCCAGCAGTACATTACCCGGACACAGACAGGACACTAGAGGCTTCTCCACCTGTATAACTATAACCTGACACAGGCCAGACCCCAGAACCTGCTCCTCCAGCAGTACATTACCCGGACACAGACAGGACACTAGAGACTACTCCACCTGTATAACTATAACCTGACACAGGCCAGACCCCAGAACCTGCTCCTCCAGCAGTACATTACCCGGACACAGACAGGACACTAGAGACTACTCCACCTGTATAACTATAACCTGACACAGGCCAGACCCCAGAACCTGCTCCTCCAGCAGTACATTACCCGGACACAGACAGGACACTAGAGACTACTCCACCTGTATAACTATAACCTGACACAGGCCAGACCCCAGAACCTGCTCCTCCAGCAGTACATTACCCGGACACAGACAGGACACTAGAGACTTCTCCACCTGTATAACTATAACCTGACACAGGCCAGACCCCAGAACCTGCTCCTCCAGCAGTACATTACCCGGACACAGACAGGACACTAGAGACTTCTCCACCTGTATAACTATAACCTGACACAGGCCAGACCCCAGAACCTGCTCCTCCAGCAGTACATTACCCGGACACAGACAGGACACTAGAGACTACTCCACCTGTATAACTATAACCTGACACAGGCCAGACCCCAGAACCTGCTCCTCCAGCAGTACATTACCCGGACACAGACAGGACACTAGAGACTACTCCACCTGTATAACTATAACCTGACACAGGCCAGACCCCAGAACCTGCTCCTCCAGCAGTACATTACCCGGACACAGACAGGACACTAGAGACTACTCCACCTGTATAACAATAACCTGACACAGGCCAGACCCCAGAACCTGCTCCTCCAGCAGTACATTACCCGGACACAGACAGGACACTAGAGACTACTCCACCTGTATAACTATAACCTGACACAGGCCAGACCCCAGAACCTGCTCCTCCAGCAGTACATTACCCGGACACAGACAGGACACTAGAGACTTCTCCACCTGTATAACTATAACCTGACACAGGCCAGACCCCAGAACCTGCTCCTCCAGCAGTACATTACCCGGACACAGACAGGACACTAGAGACTACTCCACCTGTATAACTATAACCTGACACAGGCCAGACCCCAGAACCTGCTCCTCCAGCAGTACATTACCCGGACACAGACAGGACACTAGAGACTACTCCACCTGTATAACTATAACCTGACACAGGCCAGACCCCAGAACCTGCTCCTCCAGCAGTACATTACCCGGACACAGACAGGACACTAGAGACTACTCCACCTGTATAACTATAACCTGACACAGGCCAGACCCCAGAACCTGCTCCTCCAGCAGTACATTACCCGGACACAGACAGGACACTAGAGACTTCTCCACCTGTATAACTATAACCTGACACAGGCCAGACCCCAGAACCTGCTCCTCCAGCAGTACATTACCCGGACACAGACAGGACACTAGAGACTTCTCCACCTGTATAACTATAACCTGACACAGGCCAGACCCCAGAACCTGCTCCTCCAGCAGTACATTACCCGGACACAGACAGGACACTAGAGACTACTCCACCTGTATAACTATAACCTGACACAGGCCAGACCCCAGAACCTGCTCCTCCAGCAGTACATTACCCGGACACAGACAGGACACTAGAGACTACTCCACCTGTATAACTATAACCTGACACAGGCCAGACCCCAGAACCTGCTCCTCCAGCAGTACATTACCCGGACACAGACAGGACACTAGAGACTACTCCACCTGTATAACAATAACCTGACACAGGCCAGACCCCAGAACCTGCTCCTCCAGCAGTACATTACCCGGACACAGACAGGACACTAGAGACTACTCCACCTGTATAACTATAACCTGACACAGGCCAGACCCCAGAACCTGCTCCTCCAGCAGTACATTACCCGGACACAGACAGGACACTAGAGACTTCTCCACCTGTATAACTATAACCTGACACAGGCCAGACCCCAGAACCTGCTCCTCCAGCAGTACATTACCCGGACACAGACAGGACACTAGAGACTACTCCACCTGTATAACTATAACCTGACACAGGCCAGACCCCAGAACCTGCTCCTCCAGCAGTACATTACCCGGACACAGACAGGACACTAGAGACTTCTCCACCTGTATAACTATAACCTGACACAGGCCAGACCCCAGAACCTGCTCCTCCAGCAGTACATTACCCGGACAGACAGGACACTAGAGACTACTCCACCTGTATAACTATAACCTGACACAGGCCAGACCCCAGAACCTGCTCCTCCAGCAGTACATTACCCGGACACAGACAGGACACTAGAGACTACTCCACCTGTATAACTATAACCTGACACAGGCCAGACCCCAGAACCTGCTCCTCCAGCAGTACATTACCCGGACACAGACAGGACACTAGAGACTTCTCCACCTGTATAACTATAACCTGACACAGGCCAGACCCCAGAACCTGCTCCTCCAGCAGTACATTACCCGGACACAGACAGGACACTAGAGACTTCTCCACCTGTATAACTATAACCTGACACAGGCCAGACCCCAGAACCTGCTCCTCCAGCAGTACATTACCCGGACACAGACAGGACACTAGAGACTTCTCCACCTGTATAACTATAACCTGACACAGGCCAGACCCCAGAACCTGCTCCTCCAGCAGTACATTACCCGGACACAGACAGGACACTAGAGACTTCTCCACCTGTATAACTATAACCTGACACAGGCCAGACCCCAGAACCTGCTCCTCCAGCAGTACATTACCCGGACACAGACAGGACACTAGAGACTACTCCACCTGTATAACTATAACCTGACACAGGCCAGACCCCAGAACCTGCTCCTCCAGCAGTACATTACCCGGACACAGACAGGACACTAGAGACTTCTCCACCTGTATAACTATAACCTGACACAGGCCAGACCCCAGAACCTGCTCCTCCAGCAGTACATTACCCGGACACAGACAGGAATCTAGAGACTACTCCACCTGTATAACTATAACCTGACACAGGCCAGACCCCAGAACCTGCTCCTCCAGCAGTACATTACCCGGACACAGACAGGACACTAGAGACTACTCCACCTGTATAACTATAACCTGACACAGGCCAGACCCCAGAACCTGCTCCTCCAGCAGTACATTACCCGGACACAGACAGGACACTAGAGGCTTCTCCACCTGTATAACTATAACCTGACACAGGCCAGACCCCAGAACCTGCTCCTCCAGCAGTACATTACCCGGACACAGACAGGACACTAGAGACTTCTCCACCTGTATAACTATAACCTGACACAGGCCAGACCCCAGAACCTGCTCCTCCAGCAGTACATTACCCGGACACAGACAGGACACTAGAGACTTCTCCACCTGTATAACTATAACCTGACACAGGCCAGACCCCAGAACCTGCTCCTCCAGCAGTACATTACCCGGACACAGACAGGACACTAGAGACTACTCCACCTGTATAACTATAACCTGACACAGGCCAGACCCCAGAACCTGCTCCTCCAGCAGTACATTACCCGGACACAGACAGGACACTAGAGACTACTCCACCTGTATAACTATAACCTGACACAGGCCAGACCCCAGAACCTGCTCCTCCAGCAGTACATTACCCGGACACAGGCAGGACACTAGAGACTACTCCACCTGTATAACTATAACCTGACACAGGCCAGACCCCAGAACCTGCTCCTCCAGCAGTACATTACCCGGACACAGACATGACACTAGAGGCTTCTCCACCTGTATAACTATAACCTGACACAGGCCAGACCCCAGAACCTGCTCCTCCAGCAGTACATTACCCGGACACAGACAGGACACTAGAGGCTTCTCCACCTGTATAACTATAACCTGACACAGGCCAGACCCCAGAACCTGCTCCTCCAGCAGTACATTACCCGGACACAGACAGGACACTAGAGACTTCTCCACCTGTATAACTATAACCTGACACAGGCCAGACCCCAGAACCTGCTCCTCCAGCAGTACATTACCCGGACACAGACAGGACACTAGAGACTACTCCACCTGTATAACTATAACCTGACACAGGCCAGACCCCAGAACCTGCTCCTCCAGCAGTACATTACCCGGACACAGACAGGACACTAGAGACTTCTCCACCTGTATAACTATAACCTAACACAGGCCAGACCCCAGAACCTGCTCCTCCAGCAGTACATTACCCGGACACAGACAGGACACTAGAGACTTCTCCACCTGTATAACTATAACCTGACACAGGCCAGACCCCAGAACCTGCTCCTCCAGCAGTACATTACCCGGACACAGACAGGACACTAGAGACTACTCCACCTGTATAACTATAACCTGACACAGGCCAGACCCCAGAACCTGCTCCTCCAGCAGTACATTACCCGGACACAGACAGGACACTAGAGACTACTCTACCTGTATAACTATAACCTGACACAGGCCAGACCCCAGAACCTGCTCCTCCAGCAGTACATTACCCGGACACAGACAGGACACTAGAGACTACTCCACCTGTATAACAATAACCTGACACAGGCCAGACCCCAGAACCTGCTCCTCCAGCAGTACATTACCCGGACACAGACAGGACACTAGAGGCTTCTCCACCTGTATAACTATAACCTGACACAGGCCAGACCCCAGAACCTGCTCCTCCAGCAGTACATTACCCGGACACAGACAGGACACTAGAGACTACTCCACCTGTATAACTATAACCTGACACAGGCCAGACCCCAGAACCTGCTCCTCCAGCAGTACATTACCCGGACACAGACAGGACACTAGAGACTACTCCACCTGTATAACTATAACCTGGCACAGGCCAGACCCCAGAACCTGCTCCTCCAGCAGTACATTACCCGGACACAGACAGGACACTAGAGACTACTCCACCTGTATAACTAGAACCTGACACAGACGAGACCCCAGAACCTGCTCCTCCAGCAGTACATTACCCGGACACAGACAGGACACTAGAGGCTTCTCCACCTGTATAACTATAACCTGACACAGGCCAGACCCCAGAACCTGCTCCTCCAGCAGTACATTACCCGGACACAGACAGGACACTAGAGACTACTCCACCTGTATAACTATAACCTGACACAGGCCAGACCCCAGAACCTGCTCCTCCAGCAGTACATTACCCGGACACAGACAGGACACTAGAGACTACTCCACCTGTATAACTATAACCTGACACAGGTCAGACCCCAGAACCTGCTCCTCCAGCAGTACATTACCCGGACACAGACAGGACACTAGAGACTACTCCACCTGTATAACAATAACCTGACACAGGCCAGACCCCAGAACCTGCTCCTCCAGCAGTACATTACCCGGACACAGACAGGACACTAGAGACTTCTCCACCTGTATAACTATAACCTGGCACAGGCCAGACCCCAGAACCTGCTCCTCCAGCAGTACATTACCCGGACACAGACAGGACACTAGAGACTTCTCCACCTGTATAACTATAACCTGACACAGGCCAGACCCCAGAACCTGCTCCTCCAGCAGTACATTACCCGGACACAGACAGGACACTAGAGACTTCTCCACCTGTATAACTATAACCTGACACAGGACAGACCCCAGAACCTGCTCCTCCAGCAGTACATTACCCGGACACAGACAGGACACTAGAGACTTATCCACCTGTATAACTATAACCTGACACAGGCCAGACCCCAGAACCTGCTCCTCCAGCAGTACATTACCCAGACACAGACAGGACACTAGAGACTACTCCACCTGTATAACTATAACCTGAAAGAGGCCAGACCCCAGAACCTGCTCCTCCAGCAGTACATTACCCGGACACAGACAGGACACTAGAGGCTTCTCCACCTGTATAACTATAACCTGACACAGGCCAGACCCCAGAACCTGCTCCTCCAGCAGTACATTACCCGGACACAGACAGGACACTAGAGACTACTCCACCTGTATAACTATAACCTGACACAGGCCAGACCCCAGAACCTGCTCCTCCAGCAGTACATTACCCGGACACAGACAGGACACTAGAGACTACTCCACCTGTATAACTATAACCTGACACAGGCCAGACCCCAGAACCTGCTCCTCCAGCAGTACATTACCCGGACACAGACAGGACACTAGAGACTTCTCCACCTGTATAACTATAACCTGACACAGGCCAGACCCCAGAACCTGCTCCTCCAGCAGTACATTACCCGGACACAGACAGGACACTAGAGACTACTCCACCTGTATAACTATAACCTGACACAGGCCAGACCCCAGAACCTGCTCCTCCAGCAGTACATTACCCGGACACAGACAGGACACTAGAGACTTCTCCACCTGTATAACTATAACCTGACACAGGCCAGACCCCAGAACCTGCTCCTCCAGCAGTACATTACCCGGACATAGACAGGACACTAGAGACTACTCCACCTGTATAACTATAACCTGACACAGGCCAGACCCCAGAACCTGCTCCTCCAGCAGTACATTACCCGGACACAGACAGGACACTAGAGACTTCTCCACCTGTATAACTATAACCTGACACAGGCCAGACCCCAGAACCTGCTCCTCCAGCAGTACATTACCCGGACACAGACAGGACACTAGAGGCTTCTCCACCTGTATAACTATAACCTGACACAGGCCAGACCCCAGAACCTGCTCCTCCAGCAGTACATTACCCGGACACAGACAGGACACTAGAGACTTCTCCACCTGTATAACTATAACCTGACACAGGCCAGACCCCAGAACCTGCTCCTCCAGCAGTACATTACCCGGACACAGACAGGACACTAGAGACTACTCCACCTGTATAACTATAACCTGACACAGGCCAGACCCCAGAACCTGCTCCTCCAGCAGTACATTACCCGGACACAGACAGGACACTAGAGACTACTCCACCTGTATAACTATAACCTGACACAGGCCAGACCCCAGAACCTGCTCCTCCAGCAGTACATTACCCGGACACAGACAGGACACTAGAGACTACTCCACCTGTATAACTATAACCTGACACAGGCCAGACCCCAGAACCTGCTCCTCCAGCAGTACATTACCCGGACACAGACAGGATACTAGAGACTTCTCCACCTGTATAACTATAACCTGACACACCCCAGAACCTGCTCCTCCAGCAGTACATTACCCGGACACAGACAGGACACTAGAGACTACTCCACCTGTATAACTATAACCTGACACAGGCCAGACCCCAGAACCTGCTCCTCCAGCAGTACATTACCCGGACACAGACAGGACACTAGAGACTACTCCACCTGTATAACTATAACCTGACACAGGCCAGACCCCAGAACCTGCTCCTCCAGCAGTACATTACCCGGACACAGACAGGACACTAGAGACTACTCCACCTGTATAACTATAACCTGACACAGGCCAGACCCCAGAACCTGCTCCTCCAGCAGTACATTACCCGGACACAGGCAGGACACTAGAGACTACTC
Organism: Rhinoderma darwinii; assembly: GCF_050947455.1. NCBI lineage: Eukaryota > Metazoa > Chordata > Amphibia > Anura > Rhinodermatidae > Rhinoderma > Rhinoderma darwinii. The sequence continues at coordinate 74,622 of NW_027463788.1, forward strand.
CACCTGTATAACTATAACCTGACACAGGCGAGACCCCAGAACCTGCTCCTCCAGCAGTACATTACCCGGACACAGACAGGACACTAGAGACTTCTCCACCTGTATAACAATAACCTGACACAGGCCAGACCCCAGAACCTGCTCCTCCAGCAGTACATTACCCGGACACAGACAGGACACTAGAGACTACTCCACCTGTATAACTATAACCTGACACAGGCCAGACCCCAGAACCTGCTCCTCCAGCAGTACATTACCCGGACACAGACAGGACACTAGAGGCTTCTCCACCTGTATAACTATAACCTGACACAGGCCAGACCCCAGAACCTGCTCCTCCAGCAGTACATTACCCGGACACAGACAGGACACTAGAGACTACTCCACCTGTATAACTATAACCTGGCACAGGCCAGACCCCAGAACCTGCTCCTCCAGCAGTACATTACCCGGACACAGACAGGACACTAGAGACTGCTCCACCTGTATAACTATAACCTGACACAGGCCAGACCCCAGAACCTGCTCCTCCAGCAGTACATTACCCGGACACAGACAGGACACTAGAGACTACTCCACCTGTATAACTATAACCTGACACAGGCCAGACCCCAGAACCTGCTCCTCCAGCAGTACATTACCCGGACACAGACAGGACACTAGAGACTACTCCACCTGTATAACTATAACCTGACACAGGCCAGACCCCAGAACCTGCTCCTCCAGCAGTACATTACCCGGACACAGACAGGACACTAGAGACTACTCCACCTGTATAACTATAACCTGACACAGGCCAGACCCCAGAACCTGCTCCTCCAGCAGTACATTACCCGGACACAGACAGGACACTAGAGACTACTCCACCTGTATAACTATAGCCTGACACAGGCCAGACCCCAGAACCTGCTCCTCCAGCAGTACATTACCCGGACACAGACAGGACACTAGAGACTACTCCACCTGTATAACTATAACCTGACACAGGACAGACCCCAGAACCTGCTCCTCCAGCAGTACATTACCCGGACACAGACAGGACACTAGAGACTACTCCACTTGTATAACTATAACCTGACACAGGCCAGACCCCAGAACCTGCTCCTCCAGCAGTACATTACCCGGACACAGACAGGACACTAGAGACTTCTCCACCTGTATAACTATAACCTGACACAGGCCAGACCCCAGAACCTGCTCCTCCAGCAGTACATTACCCGGACACAGACAGGACACTAGAGGCTTCTCCACCTGTATAACTATAACCTGACACAGGCCAGACCCCAGAAGCTGCTCCTCCAGCAGTACATTACCCGGACACAGACAGGACACTAGAGACTACTCCACCTGTATAACTATAACCTGACACAGGCCAGACCCCAGAACCTGCTCCTCCAGCAGTACATTACCCGGACACAGACAGGACACTAGAGACTACTCCACCTGTATAACTATAACCTGGCACAGGCCAGACCCCAGAACCTGCTCCTCCAGCAGTACATTACCCGGACACAGACAGGACACTAGAGACTACTCCACCTGTATAACTATAACCTGGCACAGGCCAGAACCTGCTCCTCCAGCAGTACATTACCCGGACACAGACAGGACACTAGAGACTTCTCCACCTGTATAACAATAACCTGACACAGGCCAGACCCCAGAACCTGCTCCTCCAGCAGTACATTACCCGGACACAGACAGGACACTAGAGACTACTCCACCTGTATAACTATAACCTGACACAGGCCAGACCCCAGAACCTGCTCCTCCAGCAGTACATTACCCGGACACAGACAGGACACTAGAGACTACTCCACCTGTATAACTATAACCTGGCACAGACCAGACCCCAGAACCTGCTCCTCCAGCAGTACATTACCCGGACACAGACAGGACACTAGAGACTTCTCCACCTGTATAACTATAACCTGACACAGGCCAGACCCCAGAACCTGCTCCTCCAGCAGTACATTACCCGGACACAGACAGGACACTAGAGACTTCTCCACCTGTATAACTATAACCTGGCACAGGCCAGACCCCAGAACCTGCTCCTCCAGCAGTACATTACCCGGACACAGACAGGACACTAGAGACTACTCCACCTGTATAACTATAACCTGACACAGGCCAGACCCCAGAACCTGCTCCTCCAGCAGTACATTACCCGGACACAGACAGGACACTAGAGGCTTCTCCACCTGTATAACTATAACCTGACACAGGCCAGACCCCAGACCCCGCTCCTCCAGCAGTACATTACCCGGACACAGACAGGACACTAGAGACTACTCCACCTGTATAACTATAACCTGGCACAGGCCAGAACCTGCTCCTCCAGCAGTACATTACCCGGACACAGACAGGACACTAGAGACTACTCCACCTGTATAACTATAACCTGACACAGGCCAGACCCCAGAACCTGCTCCTCCAGCAGTACATTACCCGGACACAGACAGGACACTAGAGACTACTCCACCTGTATAACTATAACCTGACACAGGCCAGACCCCAGAACCTGCTCCTCCAGCAGTACATTACCCGGACACAGAAAGGACACTAGAGGCTACTCCACCTGTATAACTATAACCTGACACAGGCCAGACCCCAGAACCTGCTCCTCCAGCAGTACATTACCCGGACACAGACAGGACACTAGAGACTACTCCACCTGTATAACTATAACCTGACACAGGCCAGACCCCAGAACCTGCTCCTCCAGCAGTACATTACCCGGACACAGACAGGACACTAGAGACTACTCCACCTGTATAACTATAACCTGACACAGGCCAGACCCCAGAACCTGCTCCTCCAGCAGTACATTACCCGGACACAGACAGGACACTAGAGACTACTCCACCTGTATAACTATAACCTGACACAGGCCAGACCCCAGAACCTGCTCCTCCAGCAGTACATTACCCGGACACAGACAGGACACTAGAGACTACTCCATCTGTATAACTATAACCTGACACAGGCCAGACCCCAGAACCTGCTCCTCCAGCAGTACATTACCCGGACACAGACAGGACACTAGAGGCTTCTCCACCTGTATAACTATAACCTGACACAGGACAGACCCCAGAACCTGCTCCTCCAGCAGTACATTACCCGGACACAGACAGGACACTAGAGACTACTCCACCTGTATAACTATAACCTGACACAGGCCAGACCCCAGAACCTGCTCCTCCAGCAGTACATTACCCGGACACAGACAGGACACTAGAGACTACTCCACCTGTATAACTATAACCTGACACAGGCCAGACCCCAGAACCTGCTCCTCCAGCAGTACATTACCCGGACACAGACAGGACACTAGAGACTACTCCACCTGTATAACTATAACCTGACACAGGCCAGACCCCAGAACCTGCTCCTCCAGCAGTACATTACCCGGACACAGACAGGACACTAGAGACTACTCCACCTGTATAACTATAACCTGACACAGGCCAGACCCCAGAACCTGCTCCTCCAGCAGTACATTACCCGGACACAGACAGGACACTAGAGACCTCTCCACCTGTATAACTATAACCTGACACAGGCCAGACCCCAGAACCTGCTCCTCCAGCAGTACATTACCCGGACACAGACAGGACACTAGAGACTACTCCACCTGTATAACTATAACCTGACACAGGCCAGACCCCAGAACCTGCTCCTCCAGCAGTACATTACCCGGACACAGACAGGACACTAGAGACTACTCCACCTGTATAACTATAACCTGGCACAGGCCAGACCCCAGAACCTGCTCCTCCAGCAGTACATTACCCGGACACAGACAGGACACTAGAGACTTCTCCACCTGTATAACTATAACCTGACACAGGCCAGACCCCAGAACCTGCTCCTCCAGCAGTACATTACCCGGACACAGACAGGACACTAGAGACTACTCCACCTGTATAACTATAACCTGACACAGGCCAGACCCCAGAACCTGCTCCTCCAGCAGTACATTACCCGGACACAGACAGGACACTAGAGACTTCTCCACCTGTATAACTATAACCTGACACAGGCCAGACCCCAGAACCTGCTCCTCCAGCAGTACATTACCCGGACACAGACAGGACACTAGAGACTACTCCACCTGTATAACTATAACCTGGCACAGGCCAGACCCCAGAACCTGCTCCTCCAGCAGTACATTACCCGGACACAGACAGGACACTAGAGACTACTCCACCTGTATAACTATAACCTGGCACACCCCAGAACCTGCTCCTCCAGCAGTACATTACCCGGACACAGACAGGACACTAGAGACTACTCCACCTGTATAACTATAACCTGACACAGGCCAGACCCCAGAACCTGCTCCTCCAGCAGTACATTACCCGGACACAGACAGGACACTAGAGACTACTCCATCTGTATAACTATAACCTGACACAGGCCAGACCCCAGAACCTGCTCCTCCAGCAGTACATTACCCGGACACAGACAGGACACTAGAGACTACTCCACCTGTATAACTATAACCTGACACAGGCCAGACCCCAGAACCTGCTCCTCCAGCAGTACATTACCCGGACACAGACAGGACACTAGAGACTTCTCCACCTGTATAACTATAACCTGACACAGGCCAGACCCCAGAACCTGCTCCTCCAGCAGTACATTACCCGGACACAGACAGGACACTAGAGACTACTCCACCTGTATAACTATAACCTGACACAGGCCAGACCCCAGAACCTGCTCCTCCAGCAGTACATTACCCGGACACAGACAGGACACTAGAGACTTCTCCACCTGTATAACTATAACCTGACACAGGCCAGACCCCAGAACCTGCTCCTCCAGCAGTACATTACCCGGACACAGACAGGACACTAGAGACTACTCCACCTGTATAACTATAACCTGACACAGGCCAGACCCCAGAACCTGCTCCTCCAGCAGTACATTACCCAGACACAGACAGGACACTAGAGACTTCTCCACCTGTATAACTATAACCTGACAGAGGCCAGACCCCAGAACCTGCTCCTCCAGCAGTACATTACCCGGACACAGACAGGACACTAGAGACTACTCCACCTGTATAACAATAACCTGACACAGGCCAGACCCCAGAACCTGCTCCTCCAGCAGTACATTACCCGGACACAGACAGGACACTAGAGACTTCTCCACCTGTATAACTATAACCTGACACAGGCCAGACCCCAGAACCTGCTCCTCCAGCAGTACATTACCCGGACACAGACAGGACACTAGAGACTACTCCACCTGTATAACTATAACCTGACACAGGCCAGACCCCAGAACCTGCTCCTCCAGCAGTACATTACCCGGACACAGACAGGACACTAGAGACTACTCCACCTGTATAACTATAACCTGACACAGGCCAGACCCCAGAACCTGCTCCTCCAGCAGTACATTACCCGGACACAGACAGGACACTAGAGACTACTCCACCTGTATAACTATAACCTGGCACAGGCCAGACCCCAGAACCTGCTCCTCCAGCAGTACATTACCCGGACACAGACAGGACACTAGAGACTTCTCCACCTGTATAACTATAACCTGACACAGGCCAGACCCCAGAACCTGCTCCTCCAGCAGTACATTACCCGGACACAGACAGGACACTAGAGACTTCTCCACCTGTATAACTATAACCTGACACAGGCGAGACCCCAGAACCTGCTCCTCCAGCAGTACATTACCCGGACACAGACAGGACACTAGAGACTACTCCACCTGTATAACTATAACCTGACACAGGCCAGACCCCAGAACCTGCTCCTCCAGCAGTACATTACCCGGACACAGACAGGACACTAGAGACTACTCCACCTGTATAACTATAACCTAACACAGGCCAGACCCCAGAACCTGCTCCTCCAGCAGTACATTACCCGGACACAGACAGGACACTAGAGGCTACTCCACCTGTATAACTATAACCTGACACAGGCCAGACCCCAGAACCTGCTCCTCCAGCAGTACATTACCCGGACACAGACAGGACACTAGAGACTACTCCACCTGTATAACTATAACCTGACACAGGCCAGACCCCAGAACCTGCTCCTCCAGCAGTACATTACCCGGACACAGACAGGACACTAGAGACTACTCCACCTGTATAACTACAACCTGACACAGGCCAGACCCCAGAACCTGCTCCTCCAGCAGTACATTACCCGGACACAGACAGGACACTAGAGACTACTCCACCTGTATAACTATAACCTGACACAGGCCAGACCCCAGAACCTGCTCCTCCAGCAGTACATTACCCGGACACAGACAGGACACTAGAGACTACTCCACCTGTATAACTATAACCTGACACAGGCCAGACCCCAGAACCTGCTCCTCCAGCAGTACATTACCCGGACACAGACAGGACACTAGAGACTACTCCACCTGTATAACTATAACCTGACACAGGCCAAACCCCAGAACCTGCTCCTCCAGCAGTACATTACCCGGACACAGACAGGACACTAGAGACTACTCCACCTGTATAACTATAACCTGACACAGGCCAGACCCCAGAACCTGCTCCTCCAGCAGTACATTACCCGGACACAGACAGGACACTAGAGACTTCTCCACCTGTATAACTATAACCTGACACAGGCCAGACCCCAGAACCTGCTCCTCCAGCAGTACATTACCCGGACACAGACAGGACACTAGAGGCTTCTCCACCTGTATAACTATAACCTGACACAGGCCAGACCCCAGAACCTGCTCCTCCAGCAGTACATTACCCGGACACAGACAGGACACTAGAGACTTCTCCACCTGTATAACTATAACCTGACACAGGCCAGACCCCAGAACCTGCTCCTCCAGCAGTACATTACCCGGACACAGACAGGACACTAGAGACTACTCCACCTGTATAACAATAACCTGACACAGGCCAGACCCCAGAACCTGCTCCTCCAGCAGTACATTACCCGGACACAGACAGGACACTAGAGACTACTCCACCTGTATAACTATAACCTGACACAGGCCAGACCCCAGAACCTGCTCCTCCAGCAGTACATTACCCGGACACAGACAGGACACTAGAGACTTCTCCACCTGTATAACTATAACCTGACACAGGCCAGACCCCAGAACCTGCTCCTCCAGCAGTACATTACCCGGACACAGACAGGACACTAGAGACTTCTCCACCTGTATAACTAGAACCTGACACAGGCCAGACCCCAGAACCTGCTCCTCCAGCAGTACATTACCCGGACACAGACAGGACAGTAGAGACTACTCCACCTGTATAACTATAACCTGACACAGGCCAGACCCCAGAACCTGCTCCTCCAGCAGTACATTACCCGGACACAGACAGGACACTAGAGACTACTCCACCTGTATAACAATAACCTGACACAGGCCAGACCCCAGAACCTGCTCCTCCAGCAGTACATTACCCGGACACAGACAGGACACTAGAGACTACTCCACCTGTATAACTATAACCTGACACAGGCCAGACCCCAGAACCTGCTCCTCCAGCAGTACATTACCCGGACACAGACAGGACACTAGAGACTACTCCACCTGTATAACTATAACCTGACACAGGCCAGACCCCAGAACCTGCTCCTCCAGCAGTACATTACCCGGACACAGACAGGACACTAGAGACTACTCCACCTGTATAACAATAACCTGACACAGGCCAGACCCCAGAACCTGCTCCTCCAGCAGTACATTACCCGGACACAGACAGGACACTAGAGACTACTCCACCTGTATAACAATAACCTGACACAGGCCAGACCCCAGAACCTGCTCCTCCAGCAGTACATTACCCGGACACAGACAGGACACTAGAGACTACTCCACCTGTATAACTATAACCTGACACAGGCCAGACCCCAGAACCTGCTCCTCCAGCAGTACATTACCCGGACACAGACAGGACACTAGAGACTTCTCCACCTGTATAACTATAACCTGACACAGGACAGACCCCAGAACCTGCTCCTCCAGCAGTACATTACCCGGACACAGACAGGACACTAGAGACTTCTCCACCTGTATAACTATAACCTGACACAGGCCAGACCCCAGAACCTGCTCCTCCAGCAGTACATTACCCGGACACAGACAGGACACTAGAGACTACTCCACCTGTATAACTATAACCTGGCACAGGCCAGACCCCAGAACCTGCTCCTCCAGCAGTACATTACCCGGACACAGACAGGACACTAGAGACTACTCCACCTGTATAACTATAACCTGACACAGACCAGACCCCAGAACCTGCTCCTCCAGCAGTACATTACCCGGACACAGACAGGACACTAGAGACTACTCCACCTGTATAACTATAACCTGGCACAGGCCAGACCCCAGAACCTGCTCCTCCAGCAGTACATTACCCGGACACAGACAGGACACTAGAGACTTCTCCACCTGTATAACTATAACCTGACACAGGCCAGACCCCAGAACCTGCTCCTCCAGCAGTACATTACCCGGACACAGACAGGACACTAGAGACTACTCCACCTGTATAACTATAACCTGGCACAGGCCAGACCCCAGAACCTGCTCCTCCAGCAGTACATTACCCGGACACAGACAGGACACTAGAGACTTCTCCACCTGTATAACTATAACCTGACACAGGCCAGACCCCAGAACCTGCTCCTCCAGCAGTACATTACCCGGACACAGACAGGACACTAGAGACTTCTCCACCTGTATAACAATAACCTGACACAGGCCAGACCCCAGAACCTGCTCCTCCAGCAGTACATTACCCGGACACAGACAGGACACTAGAGACTTCTCCACCTGTATAACTATAACCTGACACAGGCCAGACCCCAGAACCTGCTCCTCCAGCAGTACATTACCCGGACACAGACAGGACACTAGAGACTACTCCACCTGTATAACTATAACCTGGCACAGACCAGACCCCAGAACCTGCTCCTCCAGCAGTACATTACCCGGACACAGACAGGACACTAGAGACTACTCCACCTGTATAACTATAACCTGGCACAGGCCAGACCCCAGAACCTGCTCCTCCAGCAGTACATTACCCGGACACAGACAGGACACTAGAGACTACTCCACCTGTATAACTATAACCTGGCACAGGCCAGACCCCAGAACCTGCTCCTCCAGCAGTACATTACCCGGACACAGACAGGACACTAGAGACTACTCCACCTGTATAACTATAACCTGACACAGGCCAGACCCCAGAACCTGCTCCTCCAGCAGTACATTACCCGGACACAGACAGGACACTAGAGACTTCTCCACCTGTATAACTATAACCTGACACAGGCCAGACCCCAGAACCTGCTCCTCCATCAGTACATTACCCGGACACAGACAGGACACTAGAGACTTCTCCACCTGTATAACAATAACCTGACACAGGCCAGACCCCAGAACCTGCTCCTCCAGCAGTACATTACCCGGACACAGACAGGACACTAGAGACTACTCCACCTGTATAACTATAACCTGACACAGGCCAGACCCCAGAACCTGCTCCTCCAGCAGTACATTACCCGGACACAGACAGGACACTAGAGACTTCTCCACCTGTATAACTATAACCTGACACAGGCCAGACCCCAGAACCTGCTCCTCCAGCAGTACATTACCCGGACACAGACAGGACACTAGAGACTACTCCACCTGTATAACTATAACCTGGCACAGGCCAGACCCCAGAACCTGCTCCTCCAGCAGTACATTACCCGGACACAGACAGGACACTAGAGACTTCTCCACCTGTATAACTATAACCTGACACAGGCCAGACCCCAGAACCTGCTCCTCCAGCAGTACATTACCCGGACACAGACAGGACACTAGAGGCTTCTCCACCTGTATAACTATAACCTGACACAGGCCAGACCCCAGAACCTGCTCCTCCAGCAGTACATTACCCGGACACAGACAGGACACTAGAGACTACTCCACCTGTATAACTATAACCTGACACAGGCCAGACCCCAGAACCTGCTCCTCCAGCAGTACATTACCCGGAAACAGACAGGACACTAGAGACTACTCCACCTGTATAACTATAACCTGGCACAGGCCAGACCCCAGAACCTGCTCCTCCAGCAGTACATTACCCGGACACAGACAGGACACTAGAGACTACTCCACCTGTATAACAATAACCTGACACAGGCCAGACCCCAGAACCTGCTCCTCCAGCAGTACATTACCCGGACACAGACAGGACACTAGAGACTACTCCACCTGTATAATTATAACCTGACACAGGCCAGACCCCAGAACCTGCTCCTCCAGCAGTACATTACCCGGACACAGACAGGACACTAGAGACTACTCCACCTGTATAACTATAACCTGACACAGGCCAGACCCCAGAACCTGCTCCTCCAGCAGTACATTACCCGGACACAGACAGGACACTAGAGACTACTCCACCTGTATAACTATAACCTGACACAGGCCAGACCCCAGAACCTGCTCCTCCAGCAGTACATTACCCGGACACAGACAGGACACTAGAGACTACTCCACCTGTATAACTATAACCTGACACAGGCCAGACCCCAGAACCTGCTCCTCCAGCAGTACATTACCCGGACACAGACAGGACACTAGAGACTACTCCACCTGTATAACTATAACCTGACACAGGCCAGACCCCAGAACCTGCTCCTCCAGCAGTACATTACCCGGACACAGACAGGACACTAGAGGCTTCTCCACCTGTATAACTATAACCTGACACAGGCCAGACCCCAGAACCTGCTCCTCCAGCAGTACATTACCCGGACACAGACAGGACACTAGAGGCTTCTCCACCTGTATAACTATAACCTGACACAGGCCAGACCCCAGAACCTGCTCCTCCAGCAGTACATTACCCGGACACAGACAGGACACTAGAGACTTCTCCACCTGTATAACTATAACCTGACACAGGCCAGACCCCAGAACCTGCTCCTCCAGCAGTACATTACCCGGACACAGACAGGACACTAGAGACTTCTCCACCTGTATAACTATAACCTGACACAGGCCAGACCCCAGAACCTGCTCCTCCAGCAGTACATTACCCGGACACAGACAGGACACTAGAGACTACTCCACCTGTATAACTATAACCTGACACAGGCCAGACCCCAGAACCTGCTCCTCCAGCAGTACATTACCCGGACACAGACAGGACACTAGAGACTACTCCACCTGTATAACTATAACCTGACACAGGCCAGACCCCAGAACCTGCTCCTCCAGCAGTACATTACCCGGACACAGACAGGACACTAGAGACTTCTCCACCTGTATAACTATAACCTGACACAGGCCAGACCCCAGAACCTGCTCCTCCAGCAGTACATTACCCGGACACAGACAGGACACTAGAGACTTCTCCACCTGTATAACTATAACCTGACACAGGCCAGACCCCAGAACCTGCTCCTCCAGCAGTACATTACCCGGACACAGACAGGACACTAGAGACTACTCCACCTGTATAACTATAACCTGACACAGGCCAGACCCCAGAACCTGCTCCTCCAGCAGTACATTACCCGGACACAGACAGGATACTAGAGACTTCTCCACCTGTATAACTATAACCTGACACACCCCAGAACCTGCTCCTCCAGCAGTACATTACCCGGACACAGACAGGACACTAGAGACTACTCCACCTGTATAACTATAACCTGACACAGGCCAGACCCCAGAACCTGCTCCTCCAGCAGTACATTACCCGGACACAGACAGGACACTAGAGACTTCTCCACCTGTATAACTATAGCCTGACACAGGCCAGACCCCAGAACCTGCTCCTCCAGCAGTACATTACCCGGACACAGACAGGACACTAGAGACTACTCCACCTGTATAACTATAACCTGACACAGGCCAGACCCCAGAACCTGCTCCTCCAGCAGTACATTACCCGCACACAGACAGGACACTAGAGACTTCTCCACCTGTATAACTATAACCTGACACAGGCCAGACCCCAGAACCTGCTCCTCCAGCAGTACATTACCCGGACACAGACAGGACACTAGAGACTTCTCCACCTGTATAACAATAACCTGGCACAGACCAGACCCCAGAACCTGCTCCTCCAGCAGTACATTACCCGGACACAGACAGGACACTAGAGACTTCTCCACCTGTATAACAATAACCTGACACAGGCCAGACCCCAGAACCTGCTCCTCCAGCAGTACATTACCCGGACACAGACAGGACACTAGAGACTACTCCACCTGTATAACAATAACCTGACACAGGCCAGACCTCAGAACCTGCTCCTCCAGCAGTACATTACCCGGACACAGACAGGACACTAGAGACTACTCCACCTGTATAACTATAACCTGGCACAGGCCAGAACCTGCTCCTCCAGCAGTACATTACCCAGACACAGACAGGACACTAGAGACTTCTCCACCTGTATAACTATAACCTGACACAGGCCAGACCCCAGAACCTGCTCCTCCAGCAGTACATTACCCGGACACAGACAGGACACTAGAGACTTCTCCACCTGTATAACTATAACCTGACACAGGCCAGACCCCAGAACCTGCTCCTCCAGCAGTACATTACCCGGACACAGACAGGACACTAGAGACTACTCCACCTGTATAACTATAACCTGGCACAGGCCAGAACCTGCTCCTCCAGCAGTACATTACCCAGACACAGACAGGACACTAGAGACTTCTCCACCTGTATAACTATAACCTGACACAGGCCAGACCCCAGAACCTGCTCCTCCAGCAGTACATTACCCGGACACAGACAGGACACTAGAGACTTCTCCACCTGTATAACTATAACCTGACACAGGCCAGACCCCAGAACCTGCTCCTCCAGCAGTACATTACCCGGACACAGACAGGACACTAGAGACTACTCCACCTGTATAACTATAACCTGACACAGGCCAGACCCCAGAACCTGCTCCTCCAGCAGTACATTACCCGGACACAGACAGGACACTAGAGACTACTCCACCTGTATGACTATAACCTGGCACAGGCCAGACCCCAGAACCTGCTCCTCCAGCAGTACATTACCCGGACACAGACAGGACACTAGAGACTACTCCACCTGTATAACTATAACCTGACACAGGCCAGACCCCAGAACCTGCTCCTCCAGCAGTACATTACCCGGACACAGACAGGACACTAGAGACTTCTCCACCTGTATAACTATAACCTGACACAGGCCAGACCCCAGAACCTGCTCCTCCAGCAGTACATTACCCGGACACAGACAGGACACTAGAGACTACTCCACCTGTATAACTATAACCTAACACAGGCCAGACCCCAGAACCTGCTCCTCCAGCAGTACATTACCCGGACACAGACAGGACACTAGAGACTTCTCCACCTGTATAACTATAACCTGACACAGGCCAGACCCCAGAACCTGCTCCTCCAGCAGTACATTACCCGGACACAGACAGGACACTAGAGACTACTCCACCTGTATAACAATAACCTGACACAGGCCAGACCCCAGAACCTGCTCCTCCAGCAGTACATTACCCGGACACAGACAGGACACTAGAGACTACTCCACCTGTATAACTATAACCTGACACAGGCCAGACCCCAGAACCTGCTCCTCCAGCAGTACATTACCCGGACACAGACAGGACACTAGAGACTACTCCACCTGTATAACTATAACCTGACACAGGCCAGACCCCAGAACCTGCTCCTCCAGCAGTACATTACCCGGACACAGACAGGACACTAGAGACTTCTCCACCTGTATAACTATAACCTGACACAGGCCAGACCCCAGAACCTGCTCCTCCAGCAGTACATTACCCGGACACAGACAGGACACTAGAGACTACTCCACCTGTATAACTATAACCTGACACAGGCCAGACCCCAGAACCTGCTCCTCCAGCAGTACATTACCCGGACACAGACAGGACACTAGAGACTTCTCCACCTGTATAACTATAACCTGACACAGGCCAGACCCCAGAACCTGCTCCTCCAGCAGTACATTACCCGGACACAGACAGGACACTAGAGACTACTCCACCTGTATAACTATAACCTGACACAGGCCAGACCCCAGAACCTGCTCCTCCAGCAGTACATTACCCGGACACAGACAGGACACTAGAGACTTCTCCACCTGTATAACTATAACCTGACACAGGCCAGACCCCAGAACCTGCTCCTCCAGCAGTACATTACCCGGACACAGACAGGACACTAGAGACTACTCCACCTGTATAACTATAACCTGACACAGGCCAGACCCCAGAACCTGCTGCTCCAGCAGTACATTACCCGGACACAGACAGGACACTAGAGACTACTCCACTTGTATAACTATAACCTGACACAGGCCAGACCCCAGAACCTGCTCCTCCAGCAGTACATTACCCGGACACAGACAGGACACTAGAGACTACTCCACCTGTATAACTATAACCTGACACAGGCCAGACCCCAGAACCTGCTCCTCCAGCAGTACATTACCCGGACACAGACAGGACACTAGAGACTTCTCCACCTGTATAACTATAACCTGACACAGGCCAGACCCCAGAACCTGCTCCTCCAGCAGTACATTACCCGGACACAGACAGGACACTAGAGACTACTCCACCTGTATAACTATAACCTGACACAGGCCAGACCCCAGAACCTGCTCCTCCAGCAGTACATTACCCGGACACAGACAGGACACTAGAGACTTCTCCACCTGTATAACTATAACCTGACACAGGCCAGACCCCAGAACCTGCTCCTCCAGCAGTACATTACCCGGACACAGACAGGACACTAGAGACTACTCCACCTGTATAACTATAACCTGACACAGGCCAGACCCCAGAACCTGCTCCTCCAGCAGTACATTACCCGGACACAGACAGGACACTAGAGACTACTCCACCTGTATAACTATAACCTGACACAGGCCAGACCCCAGAACCTGCTCCTCCAGCAGTACATTACCCGGACACAGACAGGACACTAGAGACTTCTCCACCTGTATAACTATAACCTGGCACAGGCCAGACCCCAGAACCTGCTCCTCCAGCAGTACATTACCCGGACACAGACAGGACACTAGAGACTACTCCACCTGTATAACTATAACCTGACACACCCCAGAACCTGCTCCTCCAGCAGTACATTACCCGGACACAGACAGGACACTAGAGACTACTCCACCTGTATAACTATAACCTGACACAGGACAGACCCCAGAACCTGCTCCTCCAGCAGTACATTACCCGGACACAGACAGGACACTAGAGACTACTCCACCTGTATAACTATAACCTGACACAGGCCAGACCCCAGAACCTGCTCCTCCAGCAGTACATTACCCGGACACAGACAGGACACTAGAGACTACTCCACCTGTATAACTATAACCTGACACAGGCCAGACCCCAGAACCTGCTCCTCCAGCAGTACATTACCCGGACACAGACAGGACACTAGAGACTACTCCACCTGTATAACTATAACCTGACACAGGCCAGACCCCAGAACCTGCTGCTCCAGCAGTACATTACCCGGACACAGACAGGACACTAGAGACTACTCCACCTGTATAACTATAACCTGACACAGGCCAGACCCCAGAACCTGCTCCTCCATCAGTACATTACCCGGACACAGACAGGACACTAGAGACTACTCCACCTGTATAACTATAACCTGACACAGGCCAGACCCCAGAACCTGCTCCTCCAGCAGTACATTACCCGGACACAGACAGGACACTAGAGACTACTCCACCTGTATAACTATAACCTGACACAGGCCAGACCCCAGAACCTGCTCCTCCAGCAGTACATTACCGGGACACAGACAGGACACTAGAGACTACTCCACCTGTATAACTATAACCTGACACAGGCCAGACCCCAGAACCTGCTCCTCCAGCAGTACATTACCCGGACACAGACAGGACACTAGAGACTTCTCCACCTGTATAACTATAACCTGACACAGGCCAGACCCCAGAACCTGCTCCTCCAGCAGTACATTACCCGGACACAGACAGGACACTAGAGACTACTCCACCTGTATAACTATAACCTGACACAGGCCAGACCCCAGAACCTGCTCCTCCAGCAGTACATTACCCGGACACAGACAGGACACTAGAGGCTACTCCACCTGTATAACTATAACCTGGCACATGCCAGACCCCAGAACCTGCTCCTCCAGCAGTACATTACCCGGACACAGACAGGACACTAGAGACTTCTCCACCTGTATAACTATAACCTGACACAGGCCAGACCCCAGAACCTGCTCCTCCAGCAGTACATTACCCGGACACAGACAGGACACTAGAGACTACTCCACTTGTATAACTATAACCTGACACAGGCCAGACCCCAGAACCTGCTCCTCCAGCAGTACATTACCCGGACACAGACAGGACACTAGAGACTACTCCACCTGTATAACTATAACCTGACACAGGCCAGACCCCAGAACCTGCTCCTCCAGCAGTACATTACCCGGACACAGACAGGACACTAGAGACTACTCCACCTGTATAACTATAACCTGACACAGGCCAGACCCCAGAACCTGCTCCTCCAGCAGTACATTACCCGGACACAGACAGGACACTAGAGACTACTCCACCTGTATAACTATAACCTGACACAGGCCAGACCCCAGAACCTGCTCCTCCAGCAGTACATTACCCGGACACAGACAGGACACTAGAGACTACTCCACCTGTATAACTATAACCTGACACAGGCCAGACCCCAGAACCTGCTCCTCCAGCAGTACATTACCCGGACACAGACAGGACACTAGAGACTACTCCACCTGTATAACAATAACCTGACACAGGCCAGACCCCAGAACCTGCTCCTCCAGCAGTACATTACCCGGACACAGACAGGACACTAGAGACTACTCCACCTGTATAACTATAACCTGACACAGGCCAGACCCCAGAACCTGCTCCTCCAGCAGTACATTACCCGGACACAGACAGGACACTAGAGACTACTCCACCTGTATAACTATAACCTGACAGGCCAGACCCCAGAACCTGCTCCTCCAGCAGTACATTACCCGGACACAGACAGGACACTAGAGACTACTCCACCTGTATAACTATAACCTGACACAGGCGAGACCCCAGAACCTGCTCCTCCAGCAGTACATTACCCGGACACAGACAGGACACTAGAGACTTCTCCACCTGTATAACAATAACCTGACACAGGCCAGACCCCAGAACCTGCTCCTCCAGCAGTACATTACCCGGACACAGACAGGACACTAGAGACTACTCCACCTGTATAACTATAACCTGACACAGGCCAGACCCCAGAACCTGCTCCTCCAGCAGTACATTACCCGGACACAGACAGGACACTAGAGACTACTCCACCTGTATAACTATAACCTGACACAGGCGAGACCCCAGAACCTGCTCCTCCAGCAGTACATTACCCGGACACAGACAGGACACTAGAGACTTCTCCACCTGTATAACTATAACCTGACACAGGCCAGACCCCAGAACCTGCTCCTCCAGCAGTACATTACCCGGACACAGACAGGACACTAGAGACTACTCCACCTGTATAACTATAACCTGGCGCAGGCCAGACCCCAGAACCTGCTCCTCCAGCAGTACATTACCCGGACATAGACAGGACACTAGAGACTACTCCACCTGTATAACTATAACCTGACACAGGCCAGACCCCAGAACCTGCTCCTCCAGCAGTACATTACCCGGACACAGACAGGACACTAGAGACTTCTCCACCTGTATAACTATAACCTGACACAGGCCAGACCCCAGAACCTGCTCCTCCAGCAGTACATTACCCGGACACAGACAGGACACTAGAGACTACTCCATCTGTATAACTATAACCTGGCACAGGCCAGACCCCAGAACCTGCTCCTCCAGCAGTACATTACCCGGACACAGACAGGACACTAGAGACTACTCCACCTGTATAACTATAACCTGACACAGGCCAGACCCCAGAACCTGCTCCTCCAGCAGTACATTACCCGGACACAGACAGGACACTAGAGACTACTCCACCTGTATAACTATAACCTGACACAGGCCAGACCCCAGAACCTGCTCCTCCAGCAGTACATTACCCGGACACAGACAGGACACTAGAGACTACTCCACCTGTATAACTATAACCTGGCACAGGCCAGACCCCAGAACCTGCTCCTCCAGCAGTACATTACCCGGACACAGACAGGACACTAGAGACTTCTCCACCTGTATAACTATAACCTGACACAGGCCAGACCCCAGAACCTGCTCCTCCAGCAGTACATTACCCGGACACAGACAGGACACTAGAGACTACTCCACCTGTATAACTATAACCTGACACAGGCCAGACCCCAGAACCTGCTCCTCCAGCAGTACATTACCCGGACACAGACAGGACACTAGAGACTACTCCACCTGTATAACTATAACCTGACACAGGCCAGACCCCAGAACCTGCTCCTCCAGCAGTACATTACCCGGACACAGACAGGACACTAGAGACTTCTCCACCTGTATAACTATAACCTGACACAGGCCAGACCCCAGAACCTGCTCCTCCAGCAGTACATTACCCGGACACAGACAGGACACTAGAGACTTCTCCACCTGTATAACTATAACCTGACACAGGCCAGACCCCAGAACCTGCTCCTCCAGCAGTACATTACCCGGACACAGACAGGACACTAGAGACTACTCCACCTGTATAACTATAACCTGACACAGGCCAGACCCCAGAACCTGCTCCTCCAGCAGTACATTACCCGGACACAGACAGGACACTAGAGACTACTCCACCTGTATAACTATAACCTGACACAGGCCAGACCCCAGAACCTGCTCCTCCAGCAGTACATTACCCGGACACAGACAGGACACTAGAGGCTTCTCCACCTGTATAACTATAACCTGACACAGGCCAGACCCCAGAACCTGCTCCTCCAGCAGTACATTACCCGGACACAGACAGGACACTAGAAACTACTCCACCTGTATAACTATAACCTGACACAGGCCAGACCCCAGAACCTGCTCCTCCAGCAGTACATTACCCGGACACAGACAGGACACTAGAGACTACTCCACCTGTATAACTATAACCTGACACAGGCCAGACCCCAGAACCTGCTCCTCCAGCAGTACATTACCCGGACACAGACAGGACACTAGAGACTACTCCACCTGTATAACTATAACCTGACACAGGCCAGACCCCAGAACCTGCTCCTCCAGCAGTACATTACCCGGATACAGACAGGACACTAGAGACTACTCCACCTGTATAACTATAACCTGACACAGGCCAGACCCCAGAACCTGCTCCTCCAGCAGTACATTACCCGGACACAGACAGGACACTAGAGACTACTCCACCTGTATAACTATAACCTGACACAGGCCAGACCCCAGAACCTGCTCCTCCAGCAGTACATTACCCGGACACAGACAGGACACTAGAGACTACTCCACCTGTATAACTATAACCTGACACAGGCCAGACCCCAGAACCTGCTCCTCCAGCAGTACATTACCCGGACACAGACAGGACACTAGAGACTACTCCACCTGTATAACTATAACCTGACACAGGCCAGACCCCAGAACCTGCTCCTCCAGCAGTACATTACCCGGACACAGACAGGACACTAGAGACTACTCCACCTGTATAACTATAACCTGACACAGGCCAGACCCCAGAACCTGCTCCTCCAGCAGTACATTACCCGGACACAGACAGGACACTAGAGACTTCTCCACCTGTATAACTATAACCTGACACAGGCCAGACCCCAGAACCTGCTCCTCCAGCAGTACATTACCCGGACACAGACAGGACACTAGAGACTACTCCACATGTATAACTATAACCTGACACAGACCAGACCCCAGAACCTGCTCCTCCAGCAGTACATTACCCGGACACAGACAGGACACTAGAGACTACTCCACCTGTATAACTATAACCTGACACAGGCCAGACCCCAGAACCTGCTCCTCCAGCAGTACATTACCCGGACACAGACAGGACACTAGAGACTACTCCACCTGTATAACTATAACCTGACACAGGCCAGACCCCAGAACCTGCTCCTCCAGCAGTACATTACCCGGACACAGACAGGACACTAGAGACTACTCCACCTGTATAACTATAACCTGACACAGGCCAGACCCCAGAACCTGCTCCTCCAGCAGTACATTACCCGGACACAGACAGGACAGTAGAGACTTCTCCACCTGTATAACTATAACCTGGCACAGGCCAGACCCCAGAACCTGCTCCTCCAGCAGTACATTACCCGGACACAGACAGGACACTAGAGACTACTCCACCTGTATAACTATAACCTGACACAGGCCAGACCCCAGAACCTGCTCCTCCAGCAGTACATTACCCGGACACAGACAGGACACTAGAGACTACTCCACCTGTATAACTATAACCTGACACAGGCCAGACCCCAGAACCTGCTCCTCCAGCAGTACATTACCCGGACACAGACAGGACACTAGAGACTACTCCACCTGTATAACTATAACCTGACACAGGCCAGACCCCAGAACCTGCTCCTCCAGCAGTACATTACCCGGACACAGACAGGACACTAGAGACTACTCCACCTGTATAACTATAACCTGACACAGGCCAGACCCCAGAACCTGCTCCTCCAGCAGTACATTACCCGGACACAGACAGGACACTAGAGACTACTCCACCTGTATAACTATAACCTGACACAGGCCAGACCCCAGAACCTGCTCCTCCAGCAGTACATTACCCGGACACAGACAGGACACTAGAGACTACTCCACCTGTATAACTATAACCTGACACAGGCCAGACCCCAGAACCTGCTCCTCCAGCAGTACATTACCCGGACACAGACAGGACACTAGAGACTACTCCACCTGTATAACTATAACCTGACACAGGCCAGACCCCAGAACCTGCTCCTCCAGCAGTACATTACCCGGACACAGACAGGACACTAGAGACTTCTCCACCTGTATAACTATAACCTGACACAGGCCAGACCCCAGAACCTGCTCCTCCAGCAGTACATTACCCGGACACAGACAGGACACTAGAGACTACTCCACCTGTATAACTATAACCTGACACAGGCCAGACCCCAGAACCTGCTCCTCCAGCAGTACATTACCCGGACACAGACAGGACACTAGAGACTACTCCACCTGTATAACTATAACCTGACACAGGCCAGACCCCAGAACCTGCTCCTCCAGCAGTACATTACCCGGACCAGACAGGACACTAGAGACTTCTCCACCTGTATAACTATAACCTGACACAGGCCAGACCCCAGAACCTGCTCCTCCAGCAGTACATTACCCCGACACAGACAGGACACTAGAGACTTCTTCACCTGTATAACTATAACCTGACACAGGCCAGACCCCAGAACCTGCTCCTCCAGCAGTACATTACCCGGACACAGACAGGACACTAGAGACTTCTCCACCTGTATAACTATAACCTGACACAGGCCAGACCCCAGAACCTGCTCCTCCAGCAGTACATTACCCGGACACAGACAGGACACTAGAGACTTCTCCACCTGTATAACTATAACCTGACACAGGCCAGACCCCAGAACCTGCTCCTCCAGCAGTACATTACCCGGACACAGACAGGACACTAGAGACTTCTCCACCTGTATAACTATAACCTGACACAGGCCAGACCCCAGAACCTGCTCCTCCAGCAGTACATTACCCGGACACAGACAGGACACTAGAGACTACTCCACCTGTATAACTATAACCTGACACAGGCCAGACCCCAGAACCTGCCCCTCCAGCAGTACATTACCCGGACACAGACAGGACACTAGAGACTTCTCCACCTGTATAACTATAACCTGACACAGGCCAGACCCCAGAACCTGCTCCTCCAGCAGTACATTACCCGGACACAGACAGGACACTAGAGACTACTCCACCTGTATAACTATAACCTGACACAGGCCAGACCCCAGAACCTGCTCCTCCAGCAGTACATTACCCGGACACAGACAGGACACTAGAGACTACTCCATCTGTATAACTATAACCTGACACAGGCCAGACCCCAGAACCTGCTCCTCCAGCAGTACATTACCCGGACACAGACAGGACACTAGAGACTACTCCACCTGTATAACTATAACCTGACACAGGCCAGACCCCAGAACCTGCTCCTCCAGCAGTACATTACCCGCACACAGACAGGACACTAGAGACTTCTCCACCTGTATAACTATAACCTGACACAGGCCAGACCCCAGAACCTGCTCCTCCAGCAGTACATTACCCGGACACAGACAGGACACTAGAGACTTCTTCACCTGTATAACTATAACCTGGCACAGGCCAGACCCCAGAACCTGCTCCTCCAGCAGTACATTACCCGGACACAGACAGGACACTAGAGACTTCTCCACCTGTATAACTATAACCTGGCACAGGCCAGACCCCAGAACCTGCTCCTCCAGCAGTACATTACCCGGACACAGACAGGACACTAGAGACTACTCCACCTGTATAACTATAACCTGACACAGGCCAGACCCCAGAACCTGCTCCTCCAGCAGTACATTACCCGGACACAGACAGGACACTAGAGACTACTCCACCTGTATAACTATAACCTGACACAGGCCAGACCCCAGAACCTGCTCCTCCAGCAGTACATTACCGGACACAGACAGGACACTAGAGACTACTCCACCTGTATAACAATAACCTGGCACAGGCCAGACCCCAGAACCTGCTCCTCCAGGAGTACATTACCCGGACACAGACAGGACACTAGAGACTACTCCACCTGTATAACTATAACCTGACACAGGCCAGACCCCAGAACCTGCTCCTCCAGCAGTACATTACCCGGACACAGACAGGACACTAGAAACTACTCCACCTGTATAACTATAACCTGGCACAGGCCAGACCCCAGAACCTGCTCCTCCAGCAGTACATTACCCGGACACAGACAGGACACTAGAGACTACTCCACCTGTATAACTATAACCTGGCACAGGCCAGACCCCAGAACCTGCTCCTCCAGCAGTACATTACCCGGACACAGACAGGACACTAGAGACTACTCCACCTGTATAACTATAACCTGACACAGGCCAGACCCCAGAACCTGCTCCTCCAGCAGTACATTACCCGGACACAGACAGGACACTAGAGACTTCTCCACCTGTATAACTATAACCTGACACAGGCCAGACCCCAGAACCTGCTCCTCCAGCAGTACATTACCCGGACACAGACAGGACACTAGAGACTACTCCACCTGTATAACAATAACCTGACACAGGCCAGACCCCAGAACCTGCTCCTCCAGCAGTACATTACCCGGACACAGACAGGACACTAGAGGCTTCTCCACCTGTATAACTATAACCTGGCGCAGGCCAGACCCCAGAACCTGCTCCTCCAGCAGTACATTACCCGGACACAGACAGGACACTAGAGACTACTCCACCTGTATAACTATAACCTGACACAGGCCAGACCCCAGAACCTGCTCCTCCAGCAGTACATTTCCCGGACACAGACAGGACACTAGAGACTACTCCACCTGTATAACTATAACCTGACACAGGCCAGACCCCAGAACCTGCTCCTCCAGCAGTACATTACCCGGACACAGACAGGACACTAGAGACTACTCCACCTGTATAACTATAACCTGACACAGGCCAGACCCCAGAACCTGCTCCTCCAGCAGTACATTACCCGGACACAGACAGGACACTAGAGACTTCTCCACCTGTATAACTATAACCTGACACAGGCCAGACCCCAGAACCTGCTCCTCCAGCAGTACATTACCCGGACACAGACAGGAATCTAGAGACTACTCCACCTGTATAACAATAACCTGACACAGGCCAGACCCCAGAACCTGCTCCTCGAGCAGTACATTACCCGGACACAGACAGGACACTAGAGACTACTCCACCTGTATAACTATAACCTGACACAGGACAGACCCCAGAACCTGCTCCTCCAGCAGTACATTACCCGGACACAGACAGGACACTAGAGACTTCTCCACCTGTATAACTATAACCTGACACAGGCCAGACCCCAGAACCTGCTCCTCCAGCAGTACATTACCCGGACACAGACAGGACACTAGGGACTACTCCACCTGTATAACTATAACCTGACACAGGCCAGACCCCAGAACCTGCTCCTCCAGCAGTACATTACCCGGACACAGACAGGACACTAGAGGCTTCTCCACCTGTATAACTATAACCTGGCGCAGGCCAGACCCCAGAACCTGCTCCTCCAGCAGTACATTACCCGGACACAGACAGGACACTAGAGACTTCTCCACCTGTATAACTATAACCTGACACAGGCCAGACCCCAGAACCTGCTCCTCCAGCAGTACATTACCCGGACACAGACAGGACACTAGAGACTACTCCACCTGTATAACTATAACCTGACACAGGCCAGACCCCAGAACCTGCTCCTCCAGCAGTACATTACCCGGACACAGACAGGACACTAGAGACTACTCCACCTGTATAACTATAACCTGACACAGGCCAGACCCCAGAACCTGCTCCTCCAGCAGTACATTACCCGGACACAGACAGGACACTAGAGACTACTCCACCTGTATAACTATAACCTGACACAGGCCAGACCCCAGAACCTGCTCCTCCAGCAGTACATTACCCGGACACAGACAGGACACTAGAGGCTGCTCCACCTGTATAACTATAACCTGACACAGGCCAGACCCCAGAACCTGCTCCTCCAGCAGTACATTACCCGGACACAGACAGGACACTAGAGACTACTCCACCTGTATAACTATAACCTGACACAGGCCAGACCCCAGAACCTGCTCCTCCAGCAGTACATTACCCGGACACAGACAGGACACTAGAGACTTCTCCACTTGTATAACAATAACCTGACACAGGCCAGACCCCAGAACCTGCTCCTCCAGCAGTACATTACCCGGACACAGACAGGACACTAGAGACTACTCCACCTGTATAACTATAACCTGACACAGGCCAGACCCCAGAACCTGCTCCTCCAGCAGTACATTACCCGGACACAGACAGGACACTAGAGACTTCTCCACCTGTATAACTATAACCTGACACAGGCCAGACCCCAGAACCTGCTCCTCCAGCAGTACATTACCCGGACACAGACAGGACACTAGAGACTACTCCACCTGTATAACTATAACCTGACAGGCCAGACCCCAGAACCTGCTCCTCCAGCAGTACATTACCCGGACACAGACAGGACACTAGAGACTACTCCACCTGTATAACTATAACCTGACACAGGCCAGACCCCAGAACCTGCTCCTCCAGCAGTACATTACCCGGACACAGACAGGACACTAGAGACTACTCCACCTGTATAACTATAACCTGACACAGGCCAGACCCCAGAACCTGCTCCTCCAGCAGTACATTACCCGGACACAGACAGGACACTAGAGACTTCTCCACCTGTATAACTATAACCTGACACAGGCCAGACCCCAGAACCTGCTCCTCCAGCAGTACATTACCCGGACACAGACAGGACACTAGAGGCTTCTCCACCTGTATAACTATAACCTGACACAGGCCAGACCCCAGAACCTGCTCCTCCAGCAGTACATTACCCGGACACAGACAGGACACTAGAGACTACTCCACCTGTATAACTATAACCTGACACAGGCCAGACCCCAGAACCTGCTCCTCCAGCAGTACATTACCCGGACACAGACAGGACACTAGAGACTACTCCACCTGTATAACTATAACCTGACACAGGCCAGACCCCAGAACCTGCTCCTCCAGCAGTACATTACCCGGACACAGACAGGACACTAGAGACTTCTCCACCTGTATAACTATAACCTGACACAGGCCAGACCCCAGAACCTGCTCCTCCAGCAGTACATTACCCGGACACAGACAGGACACTAGAGACTACTCCACCTGTATAACTATAACCTGACACAGGCCAGACCCCAGAACCTGCTCCTCCAGCAGTACATTACCCGGACACAGACAGGACACTAGAGACTACTCCACCTGTATAACTATAACCTGACACAGGCCAGACCCCAGAACCTGCTCCTCCAGCAGTACATTACCCGGACACAGACAGGATACTAGAGACTTCTCCACCTGTATAACTATAACCTGACACACCCCATAACCTGCTCCTCCAGCAGTACATTACCCGGACACAGACAGGACACTAGAGACTTCTCCACCTGTATAACAATAACCTGACACAGGCCAGACCCCAGAACCTGATCCTCCAGCAGTACATTACCCGGACACAGACAGGACACTAGAGGCTTCTCCACCTGTATAACTATAACCTGACACAGGCCAGACCCCAGAACCTGCTCCTCCAGCAGTACATTACCCGGACACAGACAGGACACTAGAGACTACTCCACCTGTATAACTATAACCTGACACAGGCCAGACCCCAGAACCTGCTCCTCCAGCAGTACATTACCCGGACACAGACAGGACACTAGAGACTACTCCACCTGTATAACTATAACCTGACACAGGCCAGACCCCAGAACCTGCTCCTCCAGCAGTACATTACCCGGACACAGACAGGATACTAGAGACTTCTCCACCTGTATAACTATAACCTGACACAGGCCAGACCCCAGAACCTGCTCCTCCAGCAGTACATTACCCGGACACAGACAGGACACTAGAGGCTTCTCCACCTGTATAACTATAACCTGACACAGGCCAGACCCCAGAACCTGCTCCTCCAGCAGTACATTACCCGGACACAGACAGGACACTAGAGACTACTCCACCTGTATAACTATAACCTGACACAGGCCAGACCCCAGAACCTGCTCCTCCAGCAGTACATTACCCGGACACAGACAGGAATCTAGAGACTACTCCACCTGTATAACTATAACCTGACACAGGCCAGACCCCATAACCTGCTCCTCCAGCAGTACATTACCCGGACACAGACAGGACACTAGAGACTTCTCCACCTGTATAACAATAACCTGACACAGGCCAGACCCCAGAACCTGCTCCTCCAGCAGTACATTACCCGGACACAGACAGGACACTAGAGGCTTCTCCACCTGTATAACTATAACCTGACACAGGCCAGACCCCAGAACCTGCTCCTCCAGCAGTACATTACCCGGACACAGACAGGACACTAGAGACTACTCCACCTGTATAACAATAACCTGACACAGGCCAGACCCCAGAACCTGCTCCTCCAGCAGTACATTACCCGGACACAGACAGGACACTAGAGACTACTCCACCTGTATAACTACAACCTGACACAGGCGAGACCCCAGAACCTGCTCCTCCAGCAGTACATTACCCGGACACAGACAGGACACTAGAGACTTCTCCACCTGTATAACTATAACCTGACACAGGCCAGACCCCAGAACCTGCTCCTCCAGCAGTACATTACCCGGACACAGACAGGACACTAGAGACTACTCCACCTGTATAACTATAACCTGACACAGGCCAGACCCCAGAACCTGCTCCTCCAGCAGTACATTACCCGGACACAGACAGGACACTAGAGACTACTCCACCTGTATAACTATAACCTGACACAGGCCAGACCCCAGAACCTGCTCCTCCAGCAGTACATTACCCGGACACAGACAGGACACTAGAGACTACTCCACCTGTATAACTATAACCTGACACAGGCCAGACCCCAGAACCTGCTCCTCCAGCAGTACATTACCCGGACACAGACAGGACACTAGAGACTACTCCACCTGTATAACTATAACCTGACACAGGCCAGACCCCAGAACCTGCTCCTCCAGCAGTACATTACCCGGACACAGACAGGACACTAGAGACTACTCCACCTGTATAACTATAACCTGACACAGGCCAGACCCCAGAACCTGCTCCTCCAGCAGTACATTACCCGGACACAGACAGGACACTAGAGACTTCTCCACCTGTATAACTATAACCTGACACAGGCCAGACCCCAGAACCTGCTCCTCCAGCAGTACATTACCCGGACACAGACAGGATACTAGAGACTTCTCCACCTGTATAACTATAACCTGACACACCCCATAACCTGCTCCTCCAGCAGTACATTACCCGGACACAGACAGGACACTAGAGACTTCTCCACCTGTATAACAATAACCTGACACAGGCCAGACCCCAGAACCTGCTCCTCCAGCAGTACATTACCCGGACACAGACAGGACACTAGAGACTACTCCACCTGTATAACTATAACCTGGCACAGGCCAGACCCCAGAACCTGCTCCTCCAGCAGTACATTACCCGGACACAGACAGGACACTAGAGACTACTCCACCTGTATAACTATAACCTGACACAGGCCAGACCCCAGAACCTGCTCCTCCAGCAGTACATTACCCGGACACAGACAGGACACTAGAGACTTCTCCACCTGTATAACTATAACCTGACACAGGCCAGACCCCAGAACCTGCTCCTCCAGCAGTACATTACCCGGACACAGACAGGACACTAGAGACTACTCCACCTGTATAACAATAACCTGACACAGGCCAGACCCCAGAACCTGCTCCTCCAGCAGTACATTACCCGGACACAGACAGGACACTAGAGGCTTCTCCACCTGTATAACTATAACCTGACACAGGCCAGACCCCAGAACCTGCTCCTCCAGCAGTACATTACCCGGACACAGACAGGACACTAGAGGCTTCTCCACCTGTATAACTATAACCTGACACAGGCCAGACCCCAGAACCTGCTCCTCCAGCAGTACATTACCCGGACACAGACAGGACACTAGAGACTTCTCCACCTGTATAACTATAACCTGACACATGCCAGACCCCAGAACCTGCTCCTCCAGCAGTACATTACCCGGACACAGACAGGACACTAGAGACTTCTCCACCTGTATAACAATAACCTGACACAGGCCAGAACTCAGAACCTGCTCCTCCAGCAGTACATTACCCGGACACAGACAGGACACTAGAGGCTTCTCCACCTGTATAACTATAACCTGGCGCAGGCCAGACCCCAGAACCTGCTCCTCCAGCAGTACATTACCCGGACACAGACAGGACACTAGAGACTACTCCACCTGTATAACTATAACCTGACACAGGCCAGACCCCAGAACCTGCTCCTCCAGCAGTACATTACCCGGACACAGACAGGACACTAGAGACTACTCCACCTGTATAACTATAACCTGACACAGGCCAGACCCCAGAACCTGCTCCTCCAGCAGTACATTACCCGGACACAGACAGGACACTAGAGACTACTCCACCTGTATAACTATAACCTGACACAGGCCAGACCCCAGAACCTGCTCCTCCAGCAGTACATTACCCGGACACAGACAGGACACTAGAGACTACTCCACCTGTATAACTATAACCTGACACAGGCCAGACCCCAGAACCTGCTCCTCCAGCAGTACATTACCCGGACACAGACAGGACACTAGAGACTTCTCCACCTGTATAACTATAACCTGGCACAGGCCAGACCCCAGAACCTGCTCCTCCAGCAGTACATTACCCGGACACAGACAGGACACTAGAGGCTTCTCCACCTGTATAACTATAACCTGACACAGGCCAGACCCCAGAACCTGCTCCTCCAGCAGTACATTACCCGGACACAGACAGGACACTAGAGACTTCTCCACCTGTATAACTATAACCTGACACAGGCCAGACCCCAGAACCTGCTCCTCCAGCAGTACATTACCCGGACACAGACAGGACACTAGAGACTACTCCACCTGTATAACTATAACCTGACACAGGCCAGACCCCAGAACCTGCTCCTCCAGCAGTACATTACCCGGACACAGACAGGACACTAGAGACTACTCCACCTGTATAACTATAACCTGACACAGGCCAGACCCCAGAACCTGCTCCTCCAGCAGTACATTACCCGGACACAGACAGGACACTAGAGACTACTCCACCTGTATAACTATAACCTGACACAGGCCAGACCCCAGAACCTGCTCCTCCAGCAGTACATTACCCGGACAGTCACAGACAGGACACTAGAGACTACTCCACCTGTATAACTATAACCTGACACAGGCCAGACCCCAGAACCTGCTCCTCCAGCAGTACATTACCCGGACACAGACAGGACACTAGAGACTTCTCCACCTGTATAACTATAACCTGACACAGGCCAGACCCCAGAACCTGCTCCTCCAGCAGTACATTACCCGGACACAGACAGGACACTAGAGACTACTCCACCTGTATAACTATAACCTGACACAGGCCAGACCCCAGAACCTGCTCCTCCAGCAGTACATTACCCGGACACAGACAGGACACTAGAGACTACTACACCTGTATAACTATAACCTAGCACAGGCCAGACCCCAGAACCTGCTCCTCCAGCAGTACATTACCCGGACACAGACAGGACACTAGAGACTTCTCCACCTGTATAACTATAACCTGACACAGGCCAGACCCCAGAACCTGCTCCTCCAGCAGTACATTACCCGGACACAGACAGGACACTAGAGACTTCTCCACCTGTATAACTATAACCTGACACAGGCCAGACCCCAGAACCTGCTCCTCCAGCAGTACATTACCGGGACACAGACAGGACACTAGAGACTACTCCACCTGTATAACTATAACCTGGCACAGGCCAGACCCCAGAACCTGCTCCTCCAGCAGTACATTACCCGGACACAGAAAGGACACTAGAGACTACTCCACCTGTATAACTATAACCTGACACAGGCCAGACCCCAGAACCTGCTCCTCCAGCAGTACATTACCCGGACACAGACAGGACACTAGAGACTTCTCCACCTGTATAACTATAACCTGACACAGGCCAGACCCCAGAACCTGCTCCTCCAGCAGTACATTACCCGGACACAGACAGGACACTAGAGGCTACTCCACCTGTATAACTATAACCTGACACAGGCCAGACCCCAGAACCTGCTCCTCCAGCAGTACATTTCCCGGACACAGACAGGACACTAGAGACTACTCCACCTGTATAACTATAACCTGACACAGGCCAGACCCCAGAACCTGCTCCTCCAGCAGTACATTACCCGGACACAGACAGGACACTAGAGACTACTCCACCTGTATAACTATAACCTGACACAGGCCAGACCCCAGAACCTGCTCCTCCAGCAGTACATTACCCGGACACAGACAGGACACTAGAGACTTCTCCACCTGTATAACTATAACCTGACACAGGCCAGACCCCAGAACCTGCTCCTCCAGCAGTACATTACCCGGACACAGACAGGACACTAGAGACTTCTCCACCTGTATAACTATAACCTGACACAGGCCAGACCCCAGAACCTGCTCCTCCAGCAGTACATTTCCCGGACACAGACAGGACACTAGAGACTACTCCACCTGTATAACTATAACCTGACACAGGCCAGACCCCAGAACCTGCTCCTCCAGCAGTACATTACCCGGACACAGACAGGACACTAGAGACTACTCCACCTGTATAACTATAACCTGACACAGGCCAGACCCCAGAACCTGCTCCTCCAGCAGTACATTACCCGGACACAGACAGGACACTAGAGACTTCTCCACCTGTATAACTATAACCTGACACAGGCCAGACCCCAGAACCTGCTCCTCCAGCAGTACATTACCCGGACACAGACAGGACACTAGAGACTACTCCACCTGTATAACTATAACCTGACACAGGCCAGACCCCAGAACCTGCTCCTCCAGCAGTACATTACCCGGACACAGACAGGACACTAGAGACTACTCCACCTGTATAACTATAACCTGACACAGGCCAGACCCCAGAACCTGCTCCTCCAGCAGTACATTACCCGGACACAGACAGGACACTAGAGACTACTCCACCTGTATAACTATAACCTGACACAGGCCAGACCCCAGAACCTGCTCCTCCAGCAGTACATTACCCGGACACAGACAGGACACTAGAGACTACTCCACCTGTATAACTATAACCTGACACAGGCCAGACCCCAGAACCTGCTCCTCCAGCAGTACATTACCCGGACACAGACAGGACACTAGAGACTACTCCACCTGTATAACTATAACCTGACACAGGCGAGACCCCAGAACCTGCTCCTCCAGCAGTACATTACCCGGACACAGACAGGACACTAGAGACTTCTCCACCTGTATAACTATAACCTGACACAGGCCAGACCCCAGAACCTGCTCCTCCAGCAGTACATTACCCGGACACAGACAGGACACTAGAGACTACTCCACCTGTATAACTATAACCTGGCGCAGGCCAGACCCCAGAACCTGCTCCTCCAGCAGTACATTACCCGGACATAGACAGGACACTAGAGACTACTCCACCTGTATAACTATAACCTGACACAGGCCAGACCCCAGAACCTGCTCCTCCAGCAGTACATTACCCGGACACAGACAGGACACTAGAGACTACTCCACCTGTATAACTATAACCTGACACAGGCCAGACCCCAGAACCTGCTCCTCCAGCAGTACATTACCCGGACACAGACAGGACACTAGAGACTTCTCCACCTGTATAACTATAACCTGACACAGGCCAGACCCCAGAACCTGCTCCTCCAGCAGTACATTACCCGGACACAGACAGGACACTAGAGACTTCTCCACCTGTATAACTATATCCTGGCACAGGCCAGACCCCAGAACCTGCTCCTCCAGCAGTACATTACCCGGACACAGACAGGACACTAGAGACTTCTCCACCTGTATAACTATAACCTGACACAGGCCAGACCCCAGAACCTGCTCCTCCAGCAGTACATTACCCGGACACAGACAGGACACTAGAGACTTCTCCACCTGTATAACTATAACCTGACACAGGACAGACCCCAGAACCTGCTCCTCCAGCAGTACATTACCCGGACACAGACAGGACACTAGAGACTACTCCACCTGTATAACTATAACCTGACACAGGCCAGACCCCAGAACCTGCTCCTCCAGCAGTACATTACCCGGACACAGACAGGACACTAGAGGCTTCTCCACCTGTATAACTATAACCTGACACAGGCCAGACCCCAGAACCTGCTCCTCCAGCAGTACATTACCCGGACACAGACAGGACACTAGAGGCTTCTCCACCTGTATAACTATAACCTGACACAGGCCAGACCCCAGAACCTGCTCCTCCAGCAGTACATTACCCGGACACAGACAGGACACTAGAGACTTCTCCACCTGTATAACAATAACCTGGCACAGACCAGACCCCAGAACCTGCTCCTCCAGCAGTACATTACCCGGACACAGACAGGACACTAGAGACTTCTCCACCTGTATAACTATAACCTGACACAGGCCAGACCCCAGAACCTGCTCCTCCAGCAGTACATTACCCGGACACAGACAGGACACTAGAGACTACTCCACCTGTATAACTATAACCTGACACAGGCCAGACCCCAGAACCTGCTCCTCCAGCAGTACATTACCCGGACACAGACAGGACACTAGAGACTACTCCACCTGTATAACTATAACCTGACACAGGCCAGACCCCAGAACCTGCTCCTCCAGCAGTACATTACCCGGACACAGACAGGACACTAGAGACTTCTCCACCTGTATAACAATAACCTGACACAGGCCAGACCCCAGAACCTGCTCCTCCAGCAGTACATTACCCGGACACAGACAGGACACTAGAGACTACTCCACCTGTATAACTATAACCTGACACAGGCCAGACCCCAGAACCTGCTCCTCCAGCAGTACATTACCCGGACACAGACAGGACACTAGAGGCTTCTCCACCTGTATAACTATAACCTGACACAGGCCAGACCCCAGAACCTGCTCCTCCAGCAGTACATTACCCGGACACAGACAGGACACTAGAGACTACTCCACCTGTATAACTATAACCTGACACAGGCCAGACCCCAGAACCTGCTCCTCCAGCAGTACATTACCCGGACACAGACAGGACACTAGAGGCTTCTCCACCTGTATAACTATAACCTGACACAGGCCAGACCCCAGAACCTGCTCCTCCAGCAGTACATTACCCGGACACAGACAGGACACTAGAGGCTTCTCCACCTGTATAACTATAACCTGACACAGGCCAGACCCCAGAACCTGCTCCTCCAGCAGTACATTACCCGGACACAGACAGGACACTAGAGACTTCTCCACCTGTATAACTATAACCTGACACAGGCCAGACCCCAGAACCTGCTCCTCCAGCAGTACATTACCCGGACACAGACAGGACACTAGAGGCTTCTCCACCTGTATAACTATAACCTGACACAGGCCAGACCCCAGAACCTGCTCCTCCAGCAGTACATTACCCGGACACAGACAGGACACTAGAGACTACTCCACCTGTATAACAATAACCTGACACAGGCCAGACCTCAGAACCTGCTCCTCCAGCAGTACATTACCCGGACACAGACAGGACACTAGAGACTACTCCACCTGTATAACTATAACCTGGCACAGGCCAGAACCTGCTCCTCCAGCAGTACATTACCCGGACACAGACAGGACACTAGAGACTACTCCACCTGTATAACTATAACCTGACACAGGCCAGACCCCAGAACCTGCTCCTCCAGCAGTACATTACCCGGACACAGACAGGACACTAGAGACTACTCCACCTGTATAACTATAACCTGACACAGGACAGACCCCAGAACCTGCTCCTCCAGCAGTACATTACCCGGACACAGACAGGACACTAGAGACTACTCCACCTGTATAACTATAACCTGGCGCAGGCCAGACCCCAGAACCTGCTCCTCCAGCAGTACATTACCCGGACACAGACAGGACACTAGAGACTACTCCACCTGTATAACTATAACCTGACACAGGCCAGACCCCAGAACCTGCTCCTCCAGCAGTACATTACCCGGACACAGACAGGACACTAGAGACTACTCCACCTGTATAACTATAACCTAACACAGGCCAGACCCCAGAACCTGCTCCTCCAGCAGTACATTACCCGGACACAGACAGGACACTAGAGACTTCTCCACCTGTATAACTATAACCTGACACAGGCCAGACCCCAGAACCTGCTCCTCCAGCAGTACATTACCCGGACACAGACAGGACACTAGAGACTACTCCACCTGTATAACAATAACCTGACACAGGCCAGACCCCAGAACCTGCTCCTCCAGCAGTACATTACCCGGACACAGACAGGACACTAGAGGCTTCTCCACCTGTATAACTATAACCTGACACAGGCCAGACCCCAGAACCTGCTCCTCCAGCAGTACATTACCCGGACACAGACAGGACACTAGAGACTACTCCATCTGAATAACTATAACCTGACACAGGCCAGACCCCAGAACCTGCTCCTCCAGCAGTACATTACCCGGACACAGACAGGACACTAGAGACTGCTCCACCTGTATAACTATAACCTGACACAGGCCAGACCCCAGAACCTGCTCCTCCAGCAGTACATTACCCGGACACAGACAGGACACTAGAGACTTCTCCACCTGTATAACTATAACCTGACACAGGCCAGACCCAGAACCTGCTCCTCCAGCAGTACATTACCCGGACACAGACAGGACACTAGAGACTACTCCACCTGTATAACTATAACCTGACACAGGCGAGACCCCAGAACCTGCTCCTCCAGCAGTACATTACCCGGACACAGACAGGACACTAGAGACTACTCCACCTGTATAACTATAACCTGACACAGGCCAGACCCCAGAACCTGCTCCTCCAGCAGTACATTACCCGGACACAGACAGGACACTAGAGACTTCTCCACCTGTATAACTATAACCTGACACAGGCCAGACCCCAGAACCTGCTCCTCCAGCAGTACATTACCCGGACACAGACAGGACACTAGAGACTACTCCACCTGTATAACTATAACCTGACACAGGCCAGACCCCAGAAACCTGCTCCTCCAGCAGTACATTACCCGGACACAGACAGGACACTAGAGACTTCTCCACCTGTATAACTATAACCTGACACAGGCCAGACCCCAGAACCTGCTCCTCCAGCAGTACATTACCCGGACACAGACAGGACACTAGAGACTACTCCACCTGTATAACTATAACCTGACACAGGCCAGACCCCAGAACCTGCTCCTCCAGCAGTACATTACCCGGACACAGACAGGACACTAGAGACTACTCCACCTGTATAACTATAACCTGACAGGCCAGACCCCAGAACCTGCTCCTCCAGCAGTACATTACCCGGACACAGACAGGACACTAGAGACTACTCCACCTGTATAACTATAACCTGACACAGGCGAGACCCCAGAACCTGCTCCTCCAGAAGTACATTACCCGGACACAGACAGGACACTAGAGACTTCTCCACCTGTATAACAATAACCTGACACAGGCCAGACCCCAGAACCTGCTCCTCCAGCAGTACATTACCCGGACACAGACAGGACACTAGAGACTACTCCACCTGTATAACTATAACCTGACACAGGCCAGACCCCAGAACCTGCTCCTCCAGCAGTACATTACCCGGACACAGACAGGACACTAGAGACTACTCCACCTGTATAACTATAACCTGACACAGGCCAGACCCCAGAACCTGCTCCTCCAGCAGTACATTACCCGGACACAGACAGGACACTAGAGACTTCTCCACCTGTATAACAATAACCTGACACAGGCGAGACCCCAGAACCTGCTCCTCCAGCAGTACATTACCCGGACACAGACAGGACACTAGAGACTACTCCACCTGTATAACTATAACCTGACACAGGCCAGACCCCAGAACCTGCTCCTCCAGCAGTACATTACCCGGACACAGACAGGACACTAGAGACTACTCCACCTGTATAACTATAACCTGACACAGGCCAGACCCCAGAACCTGCTCCTCCAGCAGTACATTACCCGGACACAGACAGGACACTAGAGACTACTCCACCTGTATAACTATAACCTGACACAGGCGAGACCCCAGAACCTGCTCCTCCAGCAGTACATTACCCGGACACAGACAGGACACTAGAGACTTCGCCACCTGTATAACTATAACCTGACACAGGCCAGACCCCAGAACCTGCTCCTCCAGCAGTACATTACCCGGACACAGACAGGACACTAGAGACTACTCCACCTGTATAACTATAACCTGGCGCAGGCCAGACCCCAGAACCTGCTCCTCCAGCAGTACATTACCCGGACACAGACAGGATACTAGAGACTTCTCCACCTGTATAACTATAACCTGACACAGGTCAGACCCCAGAACCTGCTCCTCCAGCAGTACATTACCCGGACAGACAGGACACTAGAGACTACTCCACCTGTATAACTATAACCTGACACAGGCCAGACCCCAGAACCTGCTCCTCCAGCAGTACATTACCCGGACATAGACAGGACACTAGAGACTACTCCACCTGTATAACTATAACCTGACACAGGCCAGACCCCAGAACCTGCTCCTCCAGCAGTACATTACCCGGACACAGACAGGACACTAGAGACTACTCCACCTGTATAACTATAACCTGACACAGGCCAGACCCCAGAACCTGCTCCTCCAGCAGTACATTACCCGGACACAGACAGGACACTAGAGACTTCTCCACCTGTATAACTATAACCTGACACAGGCCAGACCCCAGAACCTGCTCCTCCAGCAGTACATTACCCGGACACAGACAGGACACTAGAGACTACTCCACCTGTATAACTATAACCTGACACAGGCCAGACCCCAGAACCTGCTCCTCCAGCAGTACATTACCCGGACACAGACAGGACACTAGAGACTTCTCCACCTGTATAACTATAACCTGACACAGGCCAGACCCCAGAACCTGCTCCTCCAGCAGTACATTACCCGGACACAGACAGGACACTAGAGACTACTCCACCTGTATAACTATAACCTGACACAGGCCAGACCCCAGAACCTGCTCCTCCAGCAGTACATTACCCGGACACAGACAGGACACTAGAGACTTCTCCACCTGTATAACTATAACCTGACACAGGCCAGACCCCAGAACCTGCTCCTCCAGCAGTACATTACCCGGACACAGACAGGACACTAGAGACTACTCCACCTGTATAACTATAACCTGGCACAGGCCAGACCCCAGAACCTGCTCCTCCAGCAGTACATTACCCGGACACAGACAGGACACTAGAGGCTTCTCCACCTGTATAACTATAACCTGACACAGGCCAGACCCCAGAACCTGCTCCTCCAGCAGTACATTACCCGGACACAGACAGGACACTAGAGACTACTCCACCTGTATAACTATAACCTGACACAGGCCAGACCCCAGAACCTGCTCCTCCAGCAGTACATTACCCGGACACAGACAGGACACTAGAGACTACTCCACCTGTATAACTATAACCTGACACAGGCCAGACCCCAGAACCTGCTCCTCCAGCAGTACATTACCCGGACACAGACAGGACACTAGAGACTACTCCACCTGTATAACTATAACCTGACACAGGCCAGACCCCAGAACCTGCTCCTCCAGCAGTACATTACCCGGACACAGACAGGACACTAGAGGCTTCTCCACCTGTATAACTATAACCTGGCACAGGCCAGACCCCAGAACCTGCTCCTCCAGCAGTACATTACCCGGACACAGACAGGACACTAGAGACTACTCCACCTGTATAACTATAACCTGACACAGGCCAGACCCCAGAACCTGCTCCTCCAGCAGTACATTACCCGGACACAGACAGGACACTAGAGACTACTCCACCTGTATAACTATAACCTGACACAGGCCAGACCCCAGAACCTGCTCCTCCAGCAGTACATTACCCGGACACAGACAGGACACTAGAGACTACTCCACCTGTATAACTATAACCTGACACAGGCCAGACCCCAGAACCTGCTCCTCCAGCAGTACATTACCCGGACACAGACAGGACACTAGAGACTACTCCACCTGTATAACTATAACCTGACACAGGCCAGACCCCAGAACCTGCTCCTCCAGCAGTACATTACCCGGACACAGACAGGACACTAGAGACTACTCCACCTGTATAACTATAACCTGGCGCAGGCCAGACCCCAGAACCTGCTCCTCCAGCAGTACATTACCCGGACACAGACAGGACACTAGAGACTACTCCACCTGTATAACTATAACCTGACACAGGCCAGACCCCAGAACCTGCTCCTCCAGCAGTACATTACCCGGACACAGACAGGACACTAGAGACTTCTCCACCTGTATAACTATAACCTGACACAGGACAGACCCCAGAACCTGCTCCTCCAGCAGTACATTACCCGGACACAGACAGGACACTAGAGACTACTCCACCTGTATAACTATAACCTGACACAGGCCAGACCCCAGAACCTGCTCCTCCAGCAGTACATTACTCGGACACAGACAGGACACTAGAGACTTCTCCACCTGTATAACTATAACCTGACACAGGCCAGACCCCAGAACCTGCTCCTCCAGGAGTACATTACCCGGACACAGACAGGACACTAGAGACTACTCCACCTGTATAACTATAACCTGACACAGGCCAGACCCCAGAACCTGCTCCTCCAGCAGTACATTACCCGGACACAGACAGGACACTAGAGACTTCTCCACCTGTATAACTATAACCTGACACAGGCCAGACCCCAGAACCTGCTCCTCCAGCAGTACATTACCCGGACACAGACAGGACACTAGAGACTACTCCACCTGTATAACTATAACCTGACACAGGCCAGACCCCAGAACCTGCTCCTCCAGCAGTACATTACCCGGACACAGACAGGATACTAGAGACTTCTCCACCTGTATAACTATAACCTGACACACCCCAGAACCTGCTCCTCCAGCAGTACATTACCCGGACACAGACAGGACACTAGAGGCTTCTCCACCTGTATAACTATAACCTGACACAGGCCAGACCCCAGAACCTGCTCCTCCAGCAGTACATTACCCGGACACAGACAGGACACTAGAGACTACTCCACCTGTATAACAATAACCTGACACAGGCCAGACCCCAGAACCTGCTCCTCCAGCAGTACATTACCCGGACACAGACAGGACACTAGAGACTACTCCACCTGTATAACTATAACCTGACACAGGCCAGACCCCAGAACCTGCTCCTCCAGCAGTACATTACCCGGACACAGACAGGACACTAGAGACTACTCCACCTGTATAACTATAACCTGACACAGGCCAGACCCCAGAACCTGCTCCTCCAGCAGTACATTACCCGGACACAGACAGGACACTAGAGACTTCTCCACCTGTATAACTATAACCTGACACAGGCCAGACCCCAGAACCTGCTCCTCCAGCAGTACATTACCCGGACACAGACAGGACACTAGAGACTACTCCACCTGTATAACTATAACCTGACACAGGCCAGACCCCAGAACCTGCTCCTCCAGCAGTACATTACCCGGACACAGACAGGACACTAGAGGCTACTCCACCTGTATAACTATAACCTGGCACACCCCAGAACCTGCTCCTCCAGCAGTACATTACCCGGACACAGACAGGACACTAGAGGCTTCTCCACCTGTATAACTATATCCTGGCACAGGCCAGACCCCAGAACCTGCTCCTCCAGCAGTACATTACCCGGACACAGACAGGACACTAGAGACTACTCCACCTGTATAACTATAACCTGACACAGGCCAGACCCCAGAACCTGCTCCTCCAGCAGTACATTACCCGGACACAGACAGGACACTAGAGACTTCTCCACCTGTATAACTATAACCTGGCACAGGCCAGACCCCAGAACCTGCTCCTCCAGCAGTACATTACCCGGACACAGACAGGACACTAGAGACTACTCCACCTGTATAACTATAGCCTGACAC